>NC_141879.1:21833181-22136212 GCF_056163025.1 Triticum urartu
GGGGTGGTCTCAGAGAAGAAATTCAGCTCGCTCTTGTCCTCTTTGAGCCGTTGAGATACGATGAGTTCTACAACATGGCACTGAAGCAAGAGGCTGCTTAGTTGAGGTGTGATGCTTCCAAGAAGCGAGCCAGAGATGCTACTCCTTCTTCCTCTACTCAAGTGGCCAAGCAGCAGAAGTATTGGCTTCCTCCTCCTCCGTTTCGTCAGCCGTATCAGCAGAAGAGCAAAGGTGGCAGTGGTTCTTCCCACCCACCCAACCCTGGCTTTCAGAACAAGTCTTCGTCTCAACCTCCAAGATCGAGTGCTCCGTACCACCGTCCGCTTTCAGAGGTCACGTGCAACAAGTGCCAAGAAAAGGGTCACTATGCCAACAAGTGTTTCAACCAGAGGCGTCTTCCCCCTCCTCCTCCTGTCAGATCGGCAAGTACAGTTGTGGTCAAGCATAACCCCAAGTACGCCAAGGTCAATATGGTGAATGCAGCTCAGGCAGAGGATTCTTCAGATGTCATCATGGGTAACCTTCCTGTTAACGATGTTCCTGCAAAAGTACTTTTTGACACTGGTGCATCGCATTGCTTCATTTCTAAACCTTTTGCATCTAAGTATGAGTGCGATTATCAGTATCTTCAAAGTTCCCTGCAAATCGTGTCACCGGGCAAGCAAATGATAGCTAATATCTGCGTTCCGGATGTTACTATCGCTTTGGGTGACTACAAGTTTCTAGCTTCTCCTATTGTCCTGGGCGACTCGGATATTGATCTTATTCTCGGAATGGATTGGCTTTCTAAGCACAAGGCACATCTTGATTGTGCTGCAAGGCAGATTCAATTGACTCATTCGTCTGAGGATGTAATTGTCTTTGCCGCTCGTGATGATACCATCCGTCTGTTTTCTCTCAATGAGAAGGGTGAACTCGATGCTATCTCGCAAATTCCAGTCATTTGCGAATATCAAGACGTCTTTCCAGAAGAGCTCCCAAGAATGCCTCCGCACCGGCCAGTTGAATTCGTTATTGATCTTGAGCCCGACATGGAACCTGTGTGCAAGCGTCCTTACAAGCTCGGACCTGAAGAGTTGAAGGAGCTGAAGAAACAACTCGATGAGCAAGAGAGAATGGGTCTCATCCGGCCTAGTTTTTTTCCGTGGGGTTGTGGTGTTCTTTTTGTGAAGAAGAAGGATGGATCGGACCGACTTTTTGTTGACTACCGTCCATTGAACAAGAAGACCATCAAGAACAAATACCCACTTCCCAACATCAATGAGCTGTTCGAACAACTCAAAGGTGCCCAAGTATTCTCCAAGCTTGATCTCCGTATGGGTTATCATCAGATTCGTATCCGTGAGCAAGATATTCCCAAGACGGCTTTCAGAACAAGCTTTGGTTCATATGAATACACTGTCATGTCTTTTGGCCTCATCAACGCTCCTCCGACTTTCTCTCGCATGATGAACTTCATATTCAACGCCTACACCAATGACTTCGTTTTGGTCTATCTCGACGACATTCTGGTTTTCTCCAAGAACAAGGAAGATCATGCCAAACACTTGCATTTGGTTCTCGATAAGCTCAGGGAACATCAGTTCTACGCCAAGTTCTCCAAGTGTGAATTTTGGCTTGATGAGGTTCTTTATCTTGGTCATATCATCTCTGCCAAGGGCATTGCCGTGAATCCTGAGAAGGTGTCTGCAATTGTGAATTGGGAACCTCCTCAGAACGTGAAGCAACTCCGAAGTTTCCTCGGTCTCGCAAGCTATTGCCGAAGATTCATGGAAAACTTTTCTAAGATCGCGAAGCCTCTCTCTAATCTTCTTCAGAAGCACGTCAAGTATGTTTGGTCTCCGGAGTGTGATATTGCTTTCAACACTTTGAAAGAGAAGTTGGTCACTGCTCCAGTTCTGACTCGCCTGATGAATCCAAACCGTACGAGGTCTTTTGTGATGCCTCTCTCTAAGGTCTTGGCGCAGTATTGATGCAAGAGAAGAAAGTTGTTGTTATACCTCTCGCCAGTTGAAGCCTAGTGAGAAGAACTACCCCACTCATGATCTCGAGTTGGCGGCAGTTGTGCATGCTCTTTTGACTTGGAGACATCTTCTATTGGGAAGAAAAGTGGACATTTTCACTGATCACAAGAGTCTCAAGTACATCTTCACCCAGCCTAATCTCAACCTCAGGCAAACTCGATGGGTCGAAATGATTCAAGAGTATAATCCGAGTATTGAGTATACTCCAGGCAAGGCCAATGTGATTGCTGACGCTTTGAGCCGGAAAGCGTATTGCAACAGTCTGATTCTTAAGCCTTATCAACCCGAGCTGTGTGAAGCTTTCCGCAAACTGAATCTGCAAGTTGTTCCTCAAGGTTTCCTCGCCAACCTTCAAGTCTCTCCTACCTTGGAAGACCAAATTCGCCAAGCCTAGCTTCTTGACGCTATGGTGAAGAAGGTGAAGATTGGGATTGCCAAGAGTCAGTCCAAGTACAAGTGCTACCGCCTTGATGACAAGGACACTCTCTTCTTCGAGGATCGAATTGTTGTACCCAAAGGTGACCTCTGTAAAGTGATCATGAACGAGGCTCACAATTCACTCCTCTCCATCCACCCTAGGAGCACGAAGATGTATCAGGACCTCAAGCAAGCTTATTGGTGGACTCGAATGAAGCGCGAGATCGCTCAATTCGTGAATGAATGTGATGTCTGTAGAAGAGTGAAGGCAAAACACCAAAGGCCAGCAGGTCTCCTCCAACCTCTTGCCATTCCAGAATGGAAGTTTGACCACATTGAAATGGACTTCGTGACTGGGTTTCCAAAGTCCAAACGTGGCAATGATGCTATATTCGTTGTCATCGACAAGCTCACCAAAGTGGCTCACTTTCTGCCTATCAAAGAGTCGATCACTCCAGCTCAATTGGCGGAACTCTATACCTCTCGAATTGTCTCTCTGCACGGTATTCCACAAGTGATATCTTCAGACCGTGGCAGCATCTTTACCTCCAAGTTTTGGGATTCTTTTCAGAAGGCCATGGGCACCAACATCCGCTTCAACACAGCTTTCCATCCTCAAACAAGCGGTCAAGTCGAGCGTGTCAACCAGATTCTTGAAGATATGCTCAGGGCTTGTGTGATCTCCTTCGGCATGAAGTGGGAGGATTGTCTTCCTTATGCTGAATTCTCCTACAACAACAGTTTTCAAGCAAGTTCGGGCAAGGCCCCATTTGAAATTCTGTATGGCAGGAAGTGCCGTACCCCTCTCAACTGGTCTGAAACCGGTGAACGTCAGCTGCTGGGTAATGACTTAATCACAGAGGCAGAAGAAATGTGCAAAGTCATTCGTGATAACCTAAAAGCAGCCCAATCCCGCCAGAAGAGCTACTATGATAGTAAGCACCGTGATTTGACTTTCGAGATCGGAGATCATGTTTACCTCCGCGTCTCTCCTATGAAAGGTACTCGTCGCTTCGGTATCAAAGGGAAGCTTGCCCCTAGATACGTGGGACCTTTCAAGATTGTCAGCAAGAGAGGCGACCTCGCCTATCAACTCAAGCTTCCTTCAAACTTTGCAAATGTTCATGATGTGTTCCATGTCTCTCAGCTTCGAAAGTGCTTCAAGACTCCTGACTGCACAGTCAACTTCGAGGACATTGAGCTCCAAGAAGATCTCTCTTATCGTGAGCACCCAGTCACTATTCTTGAAGAGACTGAACGCAAGACTCGCAACAAGTCAGTCAAATTTCTCAAAGTCAAGTGGTCACACCATTCCGACCGTGAAGCTACCTGGGAACGCGAGGATCACCTCCGTTCTGAATACCCGGCGTTCTTTCTGTCCTAGATCTCGGGACGAGATCCTTTCGTAGTGGTGGAGTGTTGTAACACCCCGGATGTAACTTTCCCAATTTGTACTCCAACTCTTGCCATTTCCGGCGTTGTTATATTTATTTCCTCGGGTTCAGGTCTTTGTCTCCGTGTGTTGTTTTCGTTGTCATGCATCTCATATCATGTTATCATGTGCATTGCATTTGCATACGTGTTCATCTCATGCATTCGAGCATTTTCCCCGTTGTCTGTTTTGCATTCCGGCGCTTCGTTCTCCTCGGGTGGTCATTTCTAGCTTTCTTTCGTGTGTGGGGATTAAACATTTCTGGATTGGACCGAGACTTGCCAAGCGGCCTTGGTTTACTACCGGTAGACCGTCTGTCAAGTTTCGTATCATTTGGACTTCGTTTGATACTCCAACGGTTAACCGAGGGACCGAAAAGGCCGCGTGTGTGTTGCAGCCCAACACCCCTCCAATTTGTCCCAAAATCCACCAAACTCTGCTCCATCACCTTGAGCGTTCGATCACGATCGCGTGGCCAAAAACCGCACCTCATTTGGACTCTCCTAGCTCCCTCTATGCCTATTTAAACACCCCCCCCCCCCCGATTTTCGGATCTCCTCCTACCTCCGAAACCCTAAAAGTCATCTCCGCGCGGCCGGACGTGTCCGCCCGCCGCCGGACGAAAAATCCCACCGCCACCGCCGCCACGTGGCAGCCTCCTAATCGCCGCCTCCCTCTCTCTCCACCGCCGCCGTCGGAGCCCGCCGCGGCCCGTGGCCGGCCCGCCCGCGCCCTCGCACGGGCCAGAGGAGCCGCGCGCCCCGCGCCCTTCTCCTCCCGAGCCGGCCGAGCTCCGCCGCCTCCGCCGCGGGAGCTCGCCGCCGCCGCCGTTCTTCGTCGTCGCCGGCCGCCCCGACCGCCACCTCGCCGCCGCGGCCTCGCCGCCCCGACCGCCTCCGACCGCCGCCCCGCGCCGCCTCCACCGCGCCCTCCGGCCGCCGCCCCGCGCCGCTTCCACCTCGCCGGTGACCTCCAACTCCGGCGCCGTCGTCCCTTGGCTTCCGCGCCGCTGTGCTACAGTGCGCCGATCCGGATCTCAGATCTGAAAAACCCTAATCTCGGGGTTGACTTTTCCCTCTCCTCTCAGTATTTTTATGCCTACTTTGACTGGCTATATCTCCGCATCCGTAGCTCTGATTTGGACATATAGCATATCAAAATGTTCGCCTCAGAGAGTACATCATTTCGCTCCATTGCATCATTTTCATTTGAGTTCATCTTGATGCCCGAAATGCTATTATAAGAGAGCTTCGTGAGTTAATTGTCAGATCTGCTACTTCATCTTAGACTTTTGTCATTTTTGCCATCATTAATCTGTGCATGATATGCCCATGAGTCCTACATATGTTTTGTTAAGGGTTTTGTCATCTTTCCAGAGGTGCAACCCATGTATTTTTGTGATGTGTGTGGTTCCTAGTGCAAGCTTGCAAAATGAGGCACCCGGTAGATCTGTTTTCAGTGACTTAGTATTTTCACCAAGTCCTGGGATTGTTTAGTTCATGATGCCATATGTTCAGGTTGTTTCCTAGTGATCCGTGCCTCTTTTGGGGATGATCAGTAAAGGAGTTTTGTTAATATTGTGATGCTCTATCCATCCATTTCTTTGTTTGCAATTATGGAGCACCCTATCTTGAGTCAATCGAGCTCTACTTTTGCTTCGTTGTGAATCTGGGCAGATTGTCAACTCGTTTGCAATTTTGCCGGTGATGTTGTAGTTGGTCCGTGCATGCTATGCCATTGTTCTTGCCATGTATAGCATGAATTTTGTGCCTTCTTAATGGATGTATGCTTGCCTTGCCATGACTTGCAACATAGTGAGTGCATTGAGCTCGTTAACATGCCTTCGTGAGTTATGTTTCAGCATGTGTCAGTTTTCACTAAGTCTGAAAACTGATTATGTTTTAGCTATGTTCGTGTGCTTGTTACTATATTTTGTGTTCCCTTTTGGCTCAAGGTCACTAAGGGACTTTTGTTAAGCTTGTTGAGTATCTCCATGCCATATTCTTCCTTGTCTTAATCAGGTCCTGTAGCATGTTGTTTTGTTGCTCCGAAGAAGGCTTCATGATCTGAAATTTCAGACAAGTGTTAATTTCACTAAGTCTGAGATCTGTTTACCATTTGCGTTTTTGCCATGCTTGTTTGAACCTGTTAATGGATGAATTGGCCGTAGCTCAGTGCTAGACTTTTGTTAAGCATCTTGAATGCTTCCCTGCCATGTATTTTGTTGTCATGTTTGAGTGTTGTAGCATGTTCATTTCATTGCATTTAGATGCCTACCTGCTGTAAATCGCAGACCGGTGTCATATTTGAATCGCTTGCCATTTCCAAACCGTAACTCCGTTTCCGGCGTTCTTTATATCGTTTTTAAGCGATTTCATCTCATCTTTCCAGTAGCACACTTGGATTTCCAAGTTGAGGCCAGGTTCATGCATTTCCTGTCATATCTTGCATTTTGCATTTTGCATCCCGCATCGCATCCCGCATAGCATACCATCATTGCATCTTATTGTTTGAGCTTGCACGTGGTTGATTGTATCCTTGTTGCTTGTTTGTCTTGTTTGGGTAGAGCCCGGAGACGAGTTCGCTAACGAGGAGCCCGTTGAGTTTGCTTTTGAGGATCCAATCAACTCTGGCAACTTTGCAGGCAAGATGATCATACCCTCGAAATCACTACTATATTTGCTATGCTAGTTTGCTCGCTCTTTGCTATGCCAATGCTACGATGCCTACCTTTTGCTTGTCAGCCTCCTAATTGCCATGTTAAACCTCTAACCTACCATGTCCTAGCAAACCGTTGATTGGCTATGTTACCGCTTTGCACAGCCCCTCTTATAGCGTTGCTAGTTGCAGGTGAAGATTGGAGTCGTTCCTTGTTGTAACATTTATTTACTTGTTGGGATATCATTATATTGCTATGTTATCTTAATGCATCTATATACTTGGTAAAGGGTGGAAGGCTCGGCCTCTCGCCTAGTGTTTTGTTCCACTCTTGCCGCCCTAGTTTCCGTCATATCGGTGTTATGTTCCCGGATTTTGTGTTCCTTACGCGGTTGGGTTATAATGGGAACCCCTTGATAGTTCGCCTTGATTAAAGCTTTTCCAGCAATGCCCAACCTTGGTTTTACCATTTGCCACCTAGCCTCTTTTTCCCTTGGGTTTCCGGAGCCCGAGGGTCATCTTATTTTAGCCCCCCGGGCCAGTGCTCCTCTGAGTGTTGGTCCGAACTAGAGTCCTGTGCAGCGCCCCCTCGGGGAAACTCGAGGTTTGGTTTAGTTGTATGGAGCGCTCATCTGGGTGTTCCCTGAGAACGAGATATGTGCAGCTCCTATCGGGATTTGTCGGCACATTCGGGCGGTGTTGCTGGATTAGTTTTGACCTGTCGAAGTGTCTTGAATTACCGGGATGCCAAGTCTGATCGGAACGTCTTGGGAGGAGGTCGATTCCTTCGTTGACCGTGAGAGCTTGTCATGGGCTAAGTTGGGACTCCCCTGCAGGGATTGAACTTTCGAAAACTGTGCCCGCGGTTATGGGCAGATGGGAATTTGTTAATGTCCGGTTGTAGATAACTTGAACCTTAATTTAATTAAAATGAATCAACCGTGTGTGTTACCGTGATGGCCTTTTCTCGGCGGGGTCCAGGAAGTGGACACGGTGTTGGAGTAATGTTTGCCGCAGGATTGCCCTCTTTAGTTATGCGTTCGCGCTTTGCCTTCTCTTCTCGCTCTCTTTTGCGAATAAGTTAGCAACCATATATGCTAGTCGCTTGCTGCAGCTCCACATATATTTGCCTTACCCTTCCTATAAGCTTAAATAGTCTTGATCGCGAAGGTGCGAGATTGCTGAGTCCCTGTGGCTCACAGATTACTATTACACCAGATGCAGGTCCAGGTGATTCCGCTCCAGGTGACGCGCTCGAGCTCAGGTGGGAGTTCGACGAGGACTCTCAGCGTTACTATGTCTCTTTTCCTGATGATCAGTAGTGGTGCCCAGTTGGGGGTGATCGGGACCGTGTCGCATGTTGGGTCTTCTTCTATTTTGGCGCCGTTGTCGGGCCATGAGTGTTTGGATGATGTATGTTATTTATGTACTTTGATTTACGTGGCGAGTGTAAGCCAACTATGTATCTCCCCTTTTATTCTATATATTACATGGGACGTTGTGATGATTGCCTAACTTGCGACATTGCTTTCAATGCGGTTATGTCTCAAAGTCGTGCCTCAACACGTGGGAGCTATAGCCGCATCGAGGGCGTTACAGGCGGCCATGGCACCTTCGTCGCAGTCCTCATCAACGTCGTCGTCCGTGATGGCCTTCCACACTCGATGGGTTCGGAGAATAATCTTCATCTTGACCGCCCACACGCCGTAGTTGGCGTCGGTGAGCATCGGGTACTGGATGGGGATGTTGCGATGCGCCAGTACGTTGGCGCCACCCTTTCCACCACCACTGGTTACTGACTTGCCGCCCTTCTTCATCTTGTCGCTATTCTTGTTCGCCTTGGAACCACCGTTGCCGGACTTGACCGACTCTGCATCACTACTAGGGAATACCCTAGCAGCAGCGCGGGTTTTAGACCTATCAGTAGCGCGGGATTATGCGCTACTGGTAAGGCGCTACAGCTAACGAATAGTAGTAGCGTGCCTCCACCCACGCTACTGCTAAATCGACTTAGTAGTAGCGAGTTCCAGGAGGAGCGCTACTGGTAATTAGTAGTAGCGCTTCTCCCTCCCTGCGCTGCTACTATTATTTCGTATTTTATTTCTTTTTTATTTCATGTTGTATTCGTACACCTTTACACAAGTTTTCATACAACAGAATTTAGAAATTGTTTTTACATCATAATGAGTTATTACATCACGGGGTGAAAGAACCGTGTGGACTAGTTTCAAGTGGATGGACATCATCCACTTGAAACTAATCCCCGGTTCTTTCACCCAATGATAAAATAAATATCATCATCATCATATCATTAACAACTTATCATCATAATACATCGTAATACATCATCATCATCATCATAGCAAATTGGTCACTAGTCATAATCACAAGTACTCCTCACATCATCAACTCTAACACATTGTATCACATAATAAACATATTGTACCTCATAGGACCTACTACATTCTCTTAGGACCTACTATATTCTCTAAGGTAAAATAGCAAAAAACAAGATAGCCCCTGACTCTCCATTATGGAGAATGGAGATTATCCTGTCTCCAATTCTTGCCTTTTGCTTAATGTTACTTCCAAGAACCTCCTTGCGAATGTCCGAACATTTTTTCCATTCTTTGATTAGCATGTGTTCACCGCTTTTAGAAATCCGATATGCACAGGTGAGCTCCTTAGATTAACCTGGTTGTAGGTTCATAACTGCAAGGCGACCATTCTGATACATCAGATGAGGCACACAATCCATCGGGATTTCCTTGAAAAACATAGTAGTAACTTCGTAGTTAGCAATGATGTACTAGTTTTAGAAGTATACAAAAGATGCACGGATGTCGTAATAGTAAAATATCTTATCAGGGTATCTCCATTGAAGTTACCGTGGTTCAACACGTGCACTAGTGGCACGTATTCATCATAATTTGTAGGAGTTCGATAATAGGTATTGTAATTCTCAAGAAAAGTACAATAAGCAATCAGATGACTTTTCTCCTTATAAGTTAATTCAGAGCCATCAGTGTAGTGGGTTTTGTCTACCATCTTCTGCACATTCTTTGAAGATTCAAAATAAGCTGTCAACTATTTTGAAATAAACAATATAAATTAGTTAATAACTATGTTTGAGAAACTCACATTGCGGTAGAATCGGAAGCGTATCAATAAGGACCCAAATGTCCATATTGTCTTGCTCGATGTCAGGATTACCAAGATCCATGGTGACAATCATACCCTCATAAAAACCATACATTTTTCAAAGTGCTTCCCAATTTTGGCAATGTACAGATTTACTTCAAAATCGATATCATGATGGGTCCTCAGGTGTATTTTCTTTGTTTCATAATTTTCATGGTCTTCAAAACCCATCCTCTTCAAGACATAGCGTCTTGCATGGCATGGGATAAGCTAGTCGAACTGTAAAAGATGAAAATTAGACGTTGAAATAGTTGAAGTCATGCTTAATTACAAAAAAAACACTTGTCGTTGTTGCGTACCGTTTCAACATCGAAGGTCTCCTCGAGCTTAATGCTGAAGCGCCGATCTTCATCCAGCTCAACGAACCTGTCGCACATACCTCGATCATCGTGGCACCAGCTGCACTCCCCCGGGAGACTGTCGTCGTCCGAGTACGACATTTCCTACGTTCATAATTCAAAGATTAAACTTGTACATATTCTAGCACAAGTCATGCCAGAATTCATGGAAAAATCCGGCATGACCTTTGCTAAAAAAGGACATATCGAGCGCCTGAAATTTGCCTGAACGGAAATTAATCAACACTCCGGCAAAACATAGGCCACTTGGAGGTGTAACCAAAACATGAAATAATTGCTTAAACTAAAAAATAACAACAAATATGGCATGTTCAACTAGTTCTATTAATTCAACTAGTTCTTAGTAAATATAAACTTAGTATAAAAAGAAAAAAACTAGTTCTTTCTAAAAATGAAGTAGTTCAACTAGTTATTAATTTACTTACTATATTAGTTCAACTAAAACTTAACTAGTTCAACTAAAACTAAACTAGTTGTATTAATTCAACTCGTTCTTACTAAATATAAACTTACTATAAATAGAAAGAAACTAGCACATCTACTACTACTAATTAACATCTAACTACTACATCTACTACTAATTAACATCTAACTACTACATCTACTACTAATTAACATCTAACTACTACACCTACTACTAATTAACATCTACTACTGCTAATTATACAACTAGTTTACCATCACTACTTCTAAAAATCATTATCTATGAACCCTAAATTAACATCTACTAGTACTAAAATCATCTACTAACTAAGCAAAAAGAGAGGGGGTGGGGGAGGGGTGGGGGGCTTACAGAGGGAGAGACGTTGGCGGGGAGGTGCTCACCGACGGAGGGGCGGCGAGGGCGGGCTCGGGATCGGGAGGCGGCGGTCCTGGGCGGCGGGCTCGGTCGAGGGCGGCGGGCTCGGTCGAGGGCGGCGGACTCGGTCGAGGGTGGCGGCGGTGAGGTCGAGGGCGGCGACAGTGTGGTCGAGAGCGGCGGCGGTGAGGTTGAGGGCGGGCGGCGGCGGCGGCGGTGAGGGCAGGCGCGCTCGGGCTCGGGCGGCGACGACAGGAGTAGGGGAACCGGCCGGGGTGGGGGGGGAGGAGGACTTAGCGAAATTTTGATTCGGGGGGTGGTTAAGTCGAACTAGCAGTAGCGCTCATATGGAAAACGCGCTATGTCTAACTTATCTATAGTGCGTTCTAGAGAAAACTGCTACTGTTAATGGAAGCAGTTATTTCCTTTTTTATCCCAATATCAGTAATGCTTTGTCCTGAAAAAACGCTATAAGTCTAAGCAATGTAAAAACATCAAAAATATAAATTGGTCATCATTGATCTTTTTGTGTATAATCTAAATAGTCAACATGAATCCTCACTGTACCTGTATAGGTACAGGCGAGGATTCCTATTGCAACCACAAATCATACACATATAGTTTAATGAAAACCAAGTGCTCGAGATAGGTTGAGAAGTAACATATTTAAGGTGGTAAACACCTTGTTCGCTTAGCAGTATGAGACTAAACTTAATTAGTTGCGGTGATACTTAGCAGCAGCGAGTTTTGAAGAAAATCACTGCTACTAAGTTCTTTAGCAGTAGCGCGTCCACAGGAAGGGCGCTACTACTATATCTAGCTTGAGGGCAACACCGTGGCAATTATAGTAGTAGCGCTCTTTTCACCTAGAACGCTACTGCTACTTAGTCATTAGTAGCGTTCTTTACTGAAACTCGCTACACTAATTAGCAGTAGCTCCTGTTTTTAGACCGCGCTGCTGCTAACATTCTGTGTATAAGATTTTCCCTAGTAGTGCGTCGCTGTCCATCATCGTTGATCGTAGATCGTCGAAGTTCTAGATACCAATTGTTGGATTTAGAACGCTAGACCAAATCACCAGTAGCAACCTGTACGTGTAATCTAGCTAGCAAGCTAGCAGCTTAGTGGATTCCTCCTGAAACAAATGCACGTACGTCTCGCCTGGTAAAGCTAGCTAGCGATCGATTCGATCGTCACTTCGGCGGATAGCTTCTTCGGCAACAGAAAACAAATCGATGGATTGCAACAGGCTCGTCTCGAGCCTGGTTCTTTCTTCTTTATTGCTCTTTTCTCGTTATTGATTACAGGGGATACACAGCTATATATAACAGCTCAGCCTAGCATAAGTAAACCAAGTCGGTTTTTAATACTAGTCCTAGTCGGCCACATATGTATACGTACACGTATGGAATACCTAAGCCGTGTTAAACTCTAATATTCACCCCTTTAAATATGACTTCTCTTCATTTGACCTGGGTCCCAAACAAAATTGCTGCTACTTGCCGTGGTTATCTTTGGCATTGCTTTTGCCGTCACTCGTAGCATTTCAGGGGTCGTCTTTGCTGTCGTCAGCTCGTCCGTAGCTTGACGTCAAAGCTCCTCCTTGGTCGCGTCTTCAACCTTCACTTGTACTTTGGTGCTTGATAGACTGTCTTTTGGATCGTTGAGGGAACATCCTTTGAATCCGAGCGAGGCCAAACTTTGGTCTAACTTTGAGTCCCAAACTCTTGGCACTTGCTTCAACTCGTAAAATGCCTTCTTGGGCTTGTAAACTTTCTTTTCTTCTCTTTTCTTCTCGTAGCCGAGGGGTTGTTCCATGTACATCTTCTTTGAGGTCGCCGTTGAGGAAAGCGGATTTCACATCCATATGATGAACCTTTCAATCCTCTTGTGCTGCCAAAGCTAGGAGCACTCTTACCGTCTCGATTCGAGCAACCGGTGTAAACATCTCCTCATAGTCAACTCCTTGACGTTGTACGTAGCCCTATGCAACGAGTCTTTCCTTGTACTTCACAATGGCACCCTTCGTGTCCTTCTTCAACTTGTAAACCCACTTCAAACCTATGGCCTTTTGGTTCGAAGGTCGGGTTACCAAAGTCCACGTGCCATTGCTCTCGATCGCCTTCATCTCCTCATCCATGGCGTGCGTCCAACTTGAACTTTTGCTCGCCTCTACGAAGTTCGCCGGCTCCTCAACTCCGACTATACACAAATCGGAGTACTCGAGAGTAACTGGCTTTGCGTACTTGTAGACTTTCTTGAAGGTCTTGTAGCGACGAGCCCCAGAAGAATCCATTGTGGCTTGCGAACGAGGCGACACAAATTGTGTCGGCGTCGATGCACTTGAGGAAGACCGTTGAGTCTCGGGCGTGGTAGATGCCGGATCATTGGCATCCTCGTCGTTGGCGAAGTTGTCGTGATCGTGACCATCATCTTGATTGTCATCATCGCAATGCGCCTCGTTGTCGAGATCTCCGCCCGTGTCGTGCGCGCTGTTGTCGCTATCACCTTGCGACCCATGCGCGTCGTTGTTGGTGTCAGCACCATGATGATCACTACCATTGTCGTCACCTTGGTTGGGCGTCTTGCCAACCACCTGGACATCCTCCCCTGCATCATCATCAGTTGGGAATTCAACTATGAATGTGTTACCGTTTGGAGCATCGTCGGCTGTTGCGCTCCAATTCCACGCTTGGTTTTCTTCAAACACAACGTCGCGTGAAATCCGTAGACGCTTGGTTCGTGGATCGTAGAAGCGGTATGCCTTGGTGCCGGTACTCCTCTCGTATCCAATGAACACCATCTAGGTGCTGCAATCGGCAAGCTTTGAGAGATGCGGCTCCGCCGTCTTCACATGCGACACACACCCAAATGTCCGTAGATGAGACACATTCGGCTTCCGTCCATCAATTGCTTCATACCGAGTCTTGTCGATCACCTGCCTTCGTTGGAGCTCGGTTGAGAAGATAGACCGCCGTCGAGACAACTTCTCCTCAAAAAGTCCCCAGCAAGTTCTTTCTCTTGAGTAAACTTCTCGCCATGTCAACGACGGTTCGATTGCGCCTTTCAACAACCCTGTTCTGCTGTGGCGTATAAGGTGCCGTGAGGAACCTCTTTATGCCAATCTTCTCACAGTAGTCGTTGAACTCGTTCGACGTAAACTCTCCGCCGCGATCTGTCCATGGAGCGCGAACCTTCAGCTTGTGTTCCATCTCCGTTGCAGCCTTCAGCTTCTTGAACGCTTCAAACGCCTCATCTTTAGATCGTAGGAGAACGACCCACATGTATCTCGAGTAGTCATCTACCACAAGGAAGAAGTACTTCTTTCCTCTGCGAGTTGCTGGGGTGATAGGGCCACAAAGATCACCATGAAGCAGCTCGAGTGCATCACTTGCACGATAGGTAGACTGATCAGGGAACAGCCTGCGGTGCTGTTTTCGAACCAAGCACCCGTCACATACTCGATCAACATGGTCGATAAACGGCATCCCAGATACCATCTCCATCTTCGACATCTTCTTCAAGGAGTAGAAGTTAACGTGTCCAAATCTAGCATGCCATAACCATGAATCATCATCACTCTTGGCGAGCCAACACTCCGGTTGAGATTGATCAAGGTTGAGGATATAGAGCCTGTTCCGAGTGCGATTCACACGCGCTAGCATGTTTCGGAGGTTGTCGAAGATCGTCATCACTCCATTCTCGATATCCACCTTGCATCCATTCTCGTCAAGTTTCCCGACAGAGACGATGTTGTTCCGAAGCCGTGGGATGTAGTATACTCCGGTGAGTATGCGATGTTCTCCTGTGAGACCCTCGAAGAGGACAGAACCTTGCCCGCAAATCTCCACATTTGAACCATCACCGAACTTAACCGAGCCTTAAACATCATATGCTAGCTCGAGGAACCTCTCCTTGCACCCCGTCATGTGGTTACTGGCACCTGTGTCTAGATACCACGACACGTTCTGGTTTCCGGATAACTGTGGTGTTACCTTTTTCTCATGAAGTAGCACCTTCCGGTTTGGTTTCACAACCGCTGTTTGGACGAGATCACAAACTTCGTTCATCAGAAGACCTGGACGTTCGTCTTCCTTCTTTGCCAAATTTTCCTTGATCTCCCGCTTGTTAGGCTCCGGACAATCCTTCGCAAAGTGACCCATCTTGTTGCAGTTATAGCACTTGACCTCGGACATATCCAAGTTCCGTGGCTTCTGCTCTTTAGATCGGTCCCCCTTACCACGACTTTGTGGCTTTCCTTTTCCTTTGCCTTTTCCTGTTTGTCCGCCGCGCTTCGCGTTGCTTGAGCCTTCATCACCGTCACGCCTTCCTTTGCTACTTGATGAATCCCAATCCACGCGCGAGTACATGAGTTGGTCACCACCTCCTCCTTTGCCCTTCCGACAGCCACGAGCATTCTCTTCCCACGTCCGCAAGCGTCCGATCACCTCCGTTATGGTCATGTCGTCGATGTCGTAAAGCTGCTCGAGCGTGCCGATGATGTACGTGAATTTATCAGTCACCGAACTGAAAAACTTCTCCACAATCTCGGTCTCGTCGAGCTTTGCACCAAGTGTGCAGATCTCTCCCACCAAATTAGTCAGATGCATGGCATAGTCGTTCACCGATTCAGTTTCCTCCATCTGCAACTTGTGAAATTGGCGCTTCAGCACTTGTGCCCGAGCCTTCATGACGCGATCTTCTCCGATCCTCATCTCTTTGAGTGCGTTCCACGCCTCTCTTGCCGTCTCGAACTCCGCCAATGTCATCTGCACGGAATCCGGCACAGACTAGGCTATGGCGGCCATGGCACCTTCGTCGCAGTCCTCATCAACGTCGTCGTCCGTGATGGCCTTCCACACTCGATGGGTTCGGAGAATAATCTTCATCTTGACCGCCCACACGCCGTAGTTGGCGTCGGTGAGCATCGGGTACTGGATGGGGATGTTGCGATGCGCCAGTACGTTGGCGCCGCCCTTTTCACCACCACTGGTTACTGACTTGCCGCCCTTCTTCATCTTGTCGCTATTCTTGTTCACCTTGGAACCGCCGTTGCCGGACTTGACCGACTCTGCGTCACTACTAGGGAAAACCCTAGCAGCAGCGCGGGTTTTAGACCTATCAGTAGCCCGGGATTATGCGCTACTGATAAGGCGCTACAGCTAACGAATAGTAGTAGCGTGCCTCCACCCACGCTACTGCTAAATCGACTTAGTAGTAGCGAGTTCCAGGAGGAGCGCTACTGGTAATTAGTAGTAGCGCTTCTCCCTGCCTGCGCTGCTACTATTATTTCGTATTTTATTTCTTTTTTATTTCATGTTGTACTCGTACACCTTTACACAAGTTTTCTTACAACAGGAATTTATAAATTGTTTTTACATCATAATGAGTTATTACATCACGGGGTGAAAGAACCGTGTGGACTAGTTTCAAGTGGATGGACATCCACTTGAAACTAATCCCCAGTTCTTTCACCCAATGATATAATAAATACCATCATCATCATATCATTAACAACTTATCATCATAATACATCATAATACATCATCATCATCATCATCATAGCAAATTGGTCACTAGTCATAATCACAAGTACTCCTCACATCATCAACTCTAACACATTGTATCACATAATAAACATATTGTACCTCATAGGACCTACTACATTCTCTTACGACCTACTATATTCTCTAAGGTAAAATAGCAAAAAACAAGATAGCCCCTGACTCTCCATTATGGAGAATGGAGATTATCCTGTCTCCAATTCTTGCCTTTTGCTTAATGTTACTTCCAAGAACCTCCTTGCGAATGTCCAAACATTTTTTCCATTCTTTGATTAGCATGTGTTCACCGCTTTTAGAAATCCGATATGCACAGGTGAGCTCCTTAGATTGACCTGGCTGTAGGTTCATAACTGCAAGGCAACCATTCTGATACATCAGATGAGGCACACAATCCATCGGGATTTCCTTGAAAAACATAGTAGTAACTTCGTAGTTAGCAATGATGTACTAGTTTCAGAAGTATGCAAAAGATGCACGGATGTCGTAATAGTAAAATATCTTACCGGGGTATCTCCATTGAAGTTACCGTGGTTCAACACGTGCACTAGTGGCACGTATTCATCATAATTTGTAGGAGTTCGATAATAGGTATTGTAATTCTCAAGAAAAGTACAATAAGCAATCAGATGACTTTTCTCCTTATAAGTTAATTCAGAGCCATCAGTGTAGTGGGTTTTGTCTACCATCTTCTGCACATTCTTTGAAGATTCAAAATAAGCTGTCAACTATTTTGAAATAAACAATATAAATTAGTTAATAACTATGTTTGAGAAACTCACATTGCGGTAGAATCGGAAGCGTATCAATAAGGACCCAAATGTCCATATTGCCTTGCTCGATGTCAGGATTACCAAGATCCATGGTGACAATCATACCCTCATAAAAACCATACATTTTTCAAAGTGCTTCCCAATTTTGGCAATGTACAGATTTACTTCAAAATCGATATCATGATGGGTCCTTAGGTGTATTTTCTTTGTTTCATAATTTTCATGGTCTTCAAAACCCATCCTCTCCAAGACATAGCGTCTTGCATGGCATGGGATAAGCTAGTCGAATTATAAAAGATGAAAATTAGACGTTGAAATAGTTGAAGTCATGCTTAATTACGAAAAAAACACTTGTCGTTGTTGCGTACCGTTTCAACATCGAAGGTCTCCTCGAGCTTAATGCTGAAGCGCCGATCTTCATCCAGCTCAACGAACCTGTCGCACATACCTCGATCATCATGGCACCAGCTGCACTCCCCCGGGAGACTGTCGTCATCCGAGTACGACATTTCCTACGTTCATAATTCAAAGATTAAACCTGTACATATTCTAGCACAAGTCATGCCAGAATTCATGGAAAAATCCGGCATGACCTTTGCTAAAAAAGGTAATATCGAGCGTCTGAAATTTGCCTGAACGGAAATTAATCAACACTCCGGCAAAACATAGGCCACTTGGAGGTGTAACCAAAACATGAAATAATTGCTTAAACTAAAAAATAACAACAAATATGGCATGTTCAACTAGTTCTATTAATTCAACTAGTTCTTAGTAAATATAAACTTAGTATAAACAGAAAAAAACTAGTTCTTTCTAAAAATGAAGTAGTTCAACTAGTTATTAATTTACTTACTATATTAGTTCAACTAAAACTTAACTAGTTCAACTAAAACTAAACTAGTTGTATTAATTCAACTCGTTCTTACTAAATATAAACTTACTATAAATAGAAAGAAACTAGCACATCTACTACTACTAATTAACATCTAACTACTACATCTACTACTAATTAACATCTAACTACTACATCTACTACTAATTAACATCTAACTACTACACCTACTACTAATTAACATCTACTACTGCTAATTATACAACTAGTTTACCATCACTACTTCTAAAAATCATTATCTATGAACCCTAAATTAACATCTACTACTACTAAAATCATCTACTAACTAAGCAAAAAGAGAGGGGGTGGGGGAGGGGTGGGGGGCTTACAGAGGGAGAGACGTTGGCGGGGAGGTGCTCACCGACGGAGGGGCAGCGAGGGCGGGCTCGGGATCGGGAGGCGACGGTCCTGGGCGGCGGGCTCGGTCGAGGGCAGCGAGCTCGGTCGAGGGCGGTGGACTCGGTCGAGGGTGGCGGCGGTGAGGTCGAGGGCGGCGACAGTGTGGTCGAGAGCGGCGGCAGTGAGGTTGAGGGCGGGCGGCGGCGGCGGCGGTGAGGGCAGGCGCGCTCGGGCTCGGGCGGCGGCGACAGGAGTAGGGGAACCGGCCGGGGTGGGGGGGGAGGAGGACTTAGCGAAATTTTGATTCGGGGGGTGGTTAAGTCGAACTAGCAGTAGCGCTCATATGGAAAACGCGCTATGTCTAACTTATCTATAGTGCGTTCTAGAGAAAACTGCTACTGTTAATGGAAGCAGTTATTTCCTTTTTTATCCCAATAGCAGTAATGCTTTGTCCTGAAAAAACGCTATAAGTCTAAGCAATGTAAAAACATCAAAAATATAAATTGGTCATCATTGATCTTTTTGTGTATAATCTAAATAGTCAACATGAATCCTCACTGTACCTGTATAGGTACAGGCGAGGATTCCTATTGCAACCACAAATCATACACATATAGTTTAATGAAAACCAAGTGCTCGAGATAGGTTGAGAAGTAACATATTTAAGGTGGTAAACACCTTATTCGCTTAGCAGTATGAGAATAAACTTAATTAGTTGCGGTGATACTTAGCAGCAGCGAGTTTTGAAGAAAATCACTGCTACTAAGTTCTTTAGCAGTAGCGCGTCCACAGGAAGGGCGCTACTACTATATCTAGCTTGAGGGCAACACCGTGGCAATTATAGTAGTAGCGCTCTTTTCACCTAGAACGCTACTACTACTTAGTCATTAGTAGCGTTCTTTACTGAAACTCGCTACACTAATTAGCAGTAGCGCCTGTTTTTAGACCGCGTTGCTGCTAAGATTCTGTGTATAAGGTTTTCCCTAGTAGTGCGTCGCTGTCCATCATCGTTGATCGTAGATCGTCGAAGTTCTAGATACCAATTGTTGGATTTAGAACGCTAGACCAAATCACCAGTAGCAACCTGTACGTGTAATCTAGCTAGCAAGCTAGCAGCTTAGTGGATTCCTCCTGAAACAAATGCACGTACGTCTCGCCTGGTAAAGCTAGCTAGCGATCGATTCGATCGTCACTTCGGCGGATAGCTTCTTCGGCAACAGAAAACAAATCGATGGATTGCAACAGGCTCGTCTCGAGCCTGGTTCTTTCTTCTTTATTGCTCTTTTCTCGTTATTCATTACAGGGGATACACAGCTATATATAACAGCTCAGCCTAGCATAAGCAAACCAAGTCGGTTTTTAATACTAGTCCTAGTCGGCCACATATGTATACGTACACGTATGGAATACCTAAGCCGTGTTAAACTCTAATATTCACCCCTTTAAATATGACTTCTCTTCATTTGACCTGGGTCCCAAACAAAATTGCTGCTACTTGCCGTGGTTATCTTTGGCATTGCTTTTGCCGTCACTCGTAGCATTTCAGGGGTCGTCTTTGCTGTCGTCAGCTCGTCCGTAGCTTGACGTCAACGCTCCTCCTTGGTCGCGTCTTCAACCTTCACTTGTACTTTGGTGCTTGATAGACTGTCTTTCGGATCATTGAGGGAACATCCTTTGAATCTGAGCGAGGCCAAACTTTGGTCTAACTTTGAGTCCCAAACTCTTGGCACTTGTTTCAACTCGTAAAATGCCTTCTTGGGCTTGTAAACTTTCTTTTCTTCTCTTTTCTTCTCGTAGCCGAGGGATTGTTCCATGTACATCTTCTTTGAGGTCGCCGTTGAGGAAAGCGGATTTCACATCCATATGATGAACCTTTCAATCCTCTTGTGCTGCCAAAGCTAGGAGCACTCTTACCGTCTCGATTCGAGCAACCGGTGTAAACACCTCCTCATAGTCAACTCCTTGACGTTGTACGTAGCCCTTTGCAACGAGTCTTTCCTTGTACTTCACAATGGCACCCTTCGTGTCCTTCTTCAACTTGTAAACCCACTTCAAACCTATGGCCTTTTGGTTCGAAGGTCGGGTTACCAAAGTCCACGTGCCATTGCTCTCGATCGCCTTCATCTCCTCATCCATGGCGTGCGTCCAACTTGAACTTTTGCTCGCCTCTACGAAGTTCGCCGGCTCCTCAACTCCGACTATACACAAATCGGAGTACTCGAGAGTAACTGGCTTTGCGTACTTGTAGACTTTCTTGAAGGTCTTGTAGCGACGAGCCCCAGAAGAATCCATTGTGGCTTGCGAACGAGGCGACACAAATTGTGTCGGCGTCGATGCACTTGAGGAAGACCGTTGAGTCTCGGGCGTGGTAGATGCCGGATCGTTGGCATCCTCGTCGTTGGCGAAGTTGTCGTGATCGTGACCATCATCTTGATTGTCATCATCGCAATGCGCCTCGTTGTCGAGATCTCCGCCCGTGTCGTGCGCGCTGTTGTCGCTATCACCTTGCGACCCATGCGCGTCGTTGTTGGTGTCGGCACCATGATGATCACTACCATTATCGTCACCTTGGTTGGGCGTCTTGCCAACCACTTGGACGTCCTCCCCTGCATCATCATCAGTTGGGAATTCAACTATGAATGTGTTACCGTTTGGAGCATCGTCGGCTGTTGCGCTCCAATTCCACGCTTGGTTTTCTTCAAACACAACGTCGCGTGAAATCCGTAGACGCTTGGTTCGTGGATCGTAGAAGCGGTATGCCTTGGTGCCGGTACTCCTCTCGTATCCGATGAACACCATCTAGGTGCTGCGATCGGCAAGCTTTGAGAGATGCGGCTCCGCCGTCTTCACATGCGACACACACCCAAATGTCCGTAGATGAGACACATTCGGCTTCCATCCGTCAATTGCTTCATACGGAGTCTTGCCGATCACCTGCCTTCGTTGGAGCTCGGTTGAGAAGATAGACCGCCGTCGAGACAACTTCTCCTCAAAAAGTCCCCGGCAAGTTCTTTCTCTTGAGTAAACTTCTCGCCATGTCAACGACGGTTCGATTGCGCCTTTCAACAACCCTGTTCTGCTGTGGCGTATAAGGTGCCGTGAGGAACCTCTTTATGCCAATCTTCTCACAGTAGTCGTTGAACTCGTTCGACGTAAACTCTCCGCCGCGATCTGTCCATAGAGCGCGAACCTTCAGCTTGTGTTCCATCTCCGTTGCAGCCTTCAGCTTCTTGAACGCTTCAAACGCCTCATCTTTAGCTCGTAGGAGAGCGACCCACATGTATCTCGAGTAGTCATCTACCACAAGGAAGAAGTACTTATTTCCTCTGCGAGTTGCTGGGGTGATAGGGCCACAAAGATCACCGTGAAGCAGCTCGAGTGCATCACTTGCACGATAGGTAGACTGATCAGGGAACAGCCTGCGGTGCTGTTTTCGAACCAAGCACCCGTCAAATACTCGATCAACATGGTCGATAAACGGCATCCCAGATACCATCTCCATCTTCGACATCTTCTTCAAGGAGTAGAAGTTAACGTGTCCAAATCTAGCATGCCATAAGCATGAATCATCATCACTCTTGGCGAGCCAACACTCCGGTTGAGATTGATCAAGGTTGAGGATATAGAGCCTGTTCCGAGTGCGATTCACACGCGCTAGCATGTTTCGGAGGTTGTCGAAGATCGTCATCACTCCATTCTCGATATCCACCTTGCATCCATTCTCATCAAGTTTCCCGACAGAGACGATGTTGTTCCGAAGCCGTGGGATGTAGTATACTCCGGTGAGTATGCGATGTTCTCCTGTGAGACCCTCGAAGAGGACAGAACCTTGCCCGCAAATCTCCACATTTGAACCATCACCGAACTTAACCGAGCCTTAAACATCATATGCTAGCTCGAGGAACCTCTCCTTGCACCCCGTCATGTGGTTACTGGCACCTGTGTCTAGATACCATGACACGTTCTGGTTTCCGGATAACTGTGGTGTTACCTTTTTCTCATGAAGTAGCACCTTCCGGTTTGGTTTCACAACCGCTGTTTGGACGAGATCACAAACTTCGGTCATCAGAAGACCTGGACGTTCGTCTTCCTGCTTTGCCAAATTTTCCTTGATCTCCCGCTTGTTAGGCTCCGGACAATGCTTCGCAAAGTGACCCATCTCGTTGCAGTTATAGCACTTGACCTCGGACATATCCAAGTTCCGTGGCTTCTGCTCTTTAGATCGGTCCCCCTTACCACGACTTTGTGGCTTTCCTTTTCCTTTGCCTTTTCCTGTTTGTCCGCCGTGCTTCGCGTTGCTTGAGCCTTCATCACCGTCACGCCTTCCTTTGCTACTTGATGAATCCCAATCCACGCGCGAGTACATGAGTTGGTCACCACCTCCTCCTTTGCCCTTCCGACAGCCACGAGCATTCTCTTCCCACGTCCGCAAGCGTCCGATCACCTCCGTTATGGTCATGTCGTCGATGTCATAAAGCTGCTCGAGCGTGCCGATGATGTACGTGAATTTATCAGTCACCGAACTGAAAAACTTCTCCACAATCTCGGTCTCGTCGAGCTTTGCACCAAGTGTGCAGATCTCTCCCACCAAATTAGTCAGATGCATGGCATAGTCGTTCACCGATTCAGTTTCCTCCATCTGCAACTTGTGAAATTGGCGCTTCAGCACTTGTGCCCGAGCCTTCATGACGCGATCTTCTCCGATCCTCATCTCTTTGAGTGCGTTCCACGCCTCTCTTGCCGTCTCGAACTCCGCCAATGTCATCTGCACGGAATCCGGCACAGACTAGGCTATGGCGGCCATGGCACCTTCGTCGCAGTCCTCATCAACGTCGTCGTCCGTGATGGCCTTCCACACTCGATGGGTTCGGAGAATAATCTTCATCTTGACCGCCCACACGCCGTAGTTGGCGTCGGTGAGCATCGGGTACTGGATGGGGATGTTGCGATGCGCCAGTACGTTGGCGCCGCCCTTTTCACCACCACTGGTTACTGACTTGCCGCCCTTCTTCATCTTGTCGCTATTCTTGTTCGCCTTGGAACCGCCGTTGCCGGACTTGACTGACTCTGCGTCACTACTAGGGAAAACCCTAGCAGCAGCACGGGTTTTAGACCTATCAGTAGCGCGGGATTATGCGCTACTGATAAGGCGCTACAGCTAACGAATAGTAGTAGCGTGCCTCCACCCACGCTACTGCTAAATCGACTTAGTAGTAGCGAGTTCCAGGAGGAGCGCTACTGGTAATTAGTAGTAGCGCTTCTCCCTGCCTGCGCTGCTACTATTATTTCGTATTTTATTTCTTTTTTATTTCATGTTGTACTCGTACACCTTTACACAAGTTTTCATACAACAGAATTTAGAAATTGTTTTTACATCATAATGAGTTATTACATCACGGGGTGAAAGAACCGTGTGGACTAGTTTCAAGTGGATGGACATCCACTTGAAACTAATCCCCAGTTCTTTCACCCAATGATATAATAAATACCATCATCATCATATCATTAACAACTTATCATCATAATACATCATAATACATCATCATCATCATCATCATCATAGCAAATTGGTCACTAGTCATAATCACAAGTACTCCTCACATCCTCAACTCTAACACATTGTATCACATAATAAACATATTGTACCTCATAGGACCTACTACATTCTCTTACGACCTACTATATTCTCTAAGGTAAAATAGAAAAAAACAAGATAGCCCCTGACTCTCCATTATGGAGAATGGAGATTATCCTGTCTCCAATTCTTTCCTTTTGCTTAATGTTACTTCCAAGAACCTCCTTGCGAATGTCCAAACATTTTTTCCATTCTTTGATTAGCATGTGTTCACCGCTTTTAGAAATCCGATATGCACAGGTGAGCTCCTTAGATTGACCTGGCTGTAGGTTCATAACTGCAAGGCAACCATTCTGATACATCAGATGAGGCACACAATCCATCGGGATTTCCTTGAAAAACATAGTAGTAACTTCGTAGTTAGCAATGATGTACTAGTTTCAGAAGTATGCAAAAGATGCACGGATGTCGTAATAGTAAAATATCTTACCGGGGTATCTCCATTGAAGTTACCGTGGTTCAACACGTGCACTAGTGGCACGTATTCATCATAATTTGTAGGAGTTCGATAATAGGTATTGTAATTCTCAAGAAAAGTACAATAAGCAATCAGATGACTTTTCTCCTTATAAGTTAATTCAGAGCCATCAGTGTAGTGGGTTTTGTCTACCATCTTCTGCACATTCTTTGAAGATTCAAAATAAGCTGTCAACTATTTTGAAATAAACAATATAAATTAGTTAATAACTATGTTTGACAAACTCACATTGCGGTAGAATCGGAAGCGTATCAATAAGGACCCAAATGTCCATATTGCCTTGCTCGATGTCAGGATTACCAAGATCCATGGTGACAATCATACCCTCATAAAAACCATACATTTTTCAAAGTGCTTCCCAATTTTGGCAATGTACAGATTTACTTCAAAATCGATATCATGATGGGTCCTTAGGTGTATTTTCTTTGTTTCATAATTTTCATGGTCTTCAAAACCCATCCTCTCCAAGACATAGCGTCTTGCATGGCATGGGATAAGCTAGTCGAATTGTAAAAGATGAAAATTAGATGTTGAAATAGTTGAAGTCATGCTTAATTACGAAAAAAACACTTGTCGTTGTTGCGTACCGTTTCAACATCGAAGGTCTCCTCGAGCTTAATGCTGAAGCACCGATCTTCATCCAGCTCAACGAACCTGTCGCACATACCTCGATCATCGTGGCACCAGCTGCACTCCCCCGGGAGACTGTTGTCGTCCGAGTACGACATTTCCTACGTTCATAATTCAAAGATTAAACCTGTACATATTCTAGCACAAGTCATGCCAGAATTCATGGAAAAATCCGGCATGACCTTTGCTAAAAAAGGACATATCGAGCACCTGAAATTTGCCTGAACGGAAATTAATCAACACTCCGGCAAAACATAGGCCACTCGGAGGTGTAACCAAAACATGAAATAATTGCTTAAACTAAAAAATAACAACAAATATGGCATGTTCAACTAGTTCTATTAATTCAACTAGTTTTTACTAAATATAAACTTAGTATAAAAAGAAAAAAAACTAGTTCTTTCTAAAAATGAAGTAGTTCAACTAGTTATTAATTTACTTACTATATTAGTTCAACTAAAACTTAACTAGTTCAACTAAAACTAAACTAGTTGTATTAATTCAACTTGTTCTTACTAAATATAAACTTACTATAAATAGAAAGAAACTAGCACATCTACTACTACTAATTAACATCTAACTACTACATCTACTACTAATTAACATCTAACTACTACATCTACTACTAATTAACATCTACTACTGCTAATTATACAACTAGTTTACCATCACTACTTCTGAAAATCATTATCTATGAACCCTAAATTAACATCTACTACTACCAAACTCATCTACTAACTAAGCAAAAAGAGAGGGGGTGGGGGAGGGGTGGGGGAGGGGTGGGGGGCTTACAGAGGGAGAGACGTTGGCGGGGAGGTGCTCAGCGACGGAGGGGCGGCGAGGGCGGGCTCGGGATCGGGAGGCGGCGGTCCTGGGCGGCGGGCTCGGTCGAGGGCGGCTGGCTCGGACGAGGGCGGCGGACTCGGTCGAGGGTGGCGGCGGTGAGGTCGAGGGCGGCGACAGTGTGGTCGAGAGCGGCGGCGGTGAGGTTGAGGGCGGGCGGCGGCGGTGAGGGCAGGCGCGCTCGGGCTCGGGCGGCGGCGACAGGAGTAGGGTAACCGGCCGGGGTGGGGGGGGGGAAGGAGGACTTAGCGAAATTTTGATTCGGGGGGTGGTTAACTCAAACTAGCAGTAGCGCTCATATGAAAAACGCGCTATATCTAACTTATCTACAGCGCGTTCTAGAGAAAACCGCTACTGCTAATGGAAGCAGTTATTTCCTTTGTTTATCCCAATATCAGTAACGCTTTGTCCTGAAAAAACGCTATAAGTCTAAGCAATGTAAAAATATCAAAAATATACATTGGTCATCATTGGTCTTTTTGTGTATAATCTAAATAGTCAACATGAATCCTCACCGTACCTGTATAGGTACAGGCGAGGATTCATATTGCAACCACAAATCATACACATATAGTTCAATGAAGACCAAGTGCTCGAGATAGGTTGAGAAGTAACATATTTAAGGTGGTAAACACCTTGTTCGCTTAGCAGTATGAGACTAAACTTAATTAGTTGCGGTGATACTTAGCAGCAGCGAGTTTTGAAGAAAATCGCTGCTACTAAGTTCTTTAGCAGTAGCGCGTCCACAGGAAGGGCGCTACTACTCTATCTAGCCTGGGGGTAACACCGTGGAAATTATAATAGTACCGCTCTTTTCATCTAGAGCGCTACTGCTACTTAGTCATTAGTAACGCTCTTTATTGAAACTCGCTACACTAATTAGCAGTAGCGCCTGTTTTTAGACCGCGCTTCTATTAAGATACTGTGTATAAGGTTTTCCCTAGTAGTGCGTCGCTGTCCATCATCATTGATCGTAGATCGTCGAAGCTCTATATACCAATTGTTGGATTTAGAACGCTGAACCAAATCACCAGTAGCAACCTATACTCCAGCTAGCTAGCGATCGATTCGATCGTCACTTCGGCGGATAGCTTCTTCGGCAACAGAAAACAAATCGATGGATTGCAACAGGCTCGTCTCGAGCCTGGTTCTTTCTTCTTTATTGCTCTTTCCTCGTTATTCATTACAGGGGATACACAGCTATATATAACAGCTCAGCCTAGCATAAGCAAACCAAGTCGGTTTTTAATACTAGTCCTAGTCGGCCACATATGTATACGTACATGTATGGAATACCTAAGCCGTGTTTAACTCTAATATTCACCCCTTTAAACATGACTTCTCTTCATTTGACCTGGGTCCCAAACAAAATTGCTGCTACTTGCAGTGGTTATCTTTGGCATTGCTTTTGCCGTCACTCGTAGCATTTCAGGGGTCGTCTTTGCTATCGTCAGCTCGTCCGTAGCTTGACGTCAACGCTCCTCCTTGGTCGCGTCTTCAACCTTCACTTGTACTTTGGTGCTTGATAGACTGTCTTTCGGATCGTTGAGGGAACATCCTTTGAATCCGAGCGAGACCAAACTTTGGTCTAACTTTGAGTCCCAAACTCTTGGCACTTGCTTCAACTCGTAAAATGCCTTCTTGGGCTTGTAAACTTTCTTTTCTTCTCTTTTCTTCTCGTAGCCGAGGGGTTGTTCCATGTACATCTTCTTTGAGGTCGCCGTTGAGGAAAGCGGATTTCACATCCATATGATGAACCTTCCAATCCTCTTATGCTGCCAAAGCTAGGAGCATTCTTACCGTCTCGATTCGAGCAACTGGTGTAAACACCTCCTCATAGTCAACTCCTTGACGTTGTACGTAGCCCTTTGCAACGAGTCTTGCCTTTTACTCCTACGTCACAATGGCACCTTTCGTGTCCTTCTTCAACTTGTAAACCCACTTCAAACCTATGGCCTTTTGGTTCGGAGGTCGGGTTACCAAAGTCCACGTGCCATTGCTCTCGATCGCCTTCATCTCCTCATCCATGGCGTGCGTCCAACTTGAACTTTTGCTCGCTTCTACGAAGTTCGCCATGTTTATCTCTAATAAATTATATCTCTGTACCTGAAAACATGTAAGGATTGCACATCTCATTCCTCTGAATTGCAAACAATCCTCCAAGTTTAGCCTATGCAAAAGGAGATTGAGATGATAAGATGTTACATACATTAACATGCGGAGCAAACTTAACTTACAAGGCCCGCACCACAATCTTTATCCACAGTAGTGTTCTTGATGAATTCGGCAATGAGACAGCTACTGCTCAGCGCTGGAATTAACATCGAAGTCATTATTTCTTCCCCTGTGCCTCCTAGTCCTATGTGTGTACTAGCTAATATCAGTTCGAGATAGCTACAATGGTTTTGCATTTTTTTTAAAGATAAACATCTCCAACAGGTTTGTTTAGTGCAACTTATTTGTTGCTAATTCTCAAGAAAAAATATTTATTGCTACATGAAGAAGTGTTCAAATGTAAGAGTTTTGATATAAAGATTGACGTGTGAAGGAATGATATATGATGCTTTCTACCGCCCTCAAAGATTACTAGGGGGGGGGGGGGGGGGGGAGGTTGGTGGTGTCTATGAAGGTAGCTCGGCTCGAGTTAAGATCTTTGTCATTGTGGCCAAGGGAACAGACCAAGGAAAAAATTCATCCTCCATGGACAAACCATGGTAGTTATCTCCATAAAGAGAACTACAGTGTAATCTTTACCTAATATTAAAAGACGGAGGCTTTCATAGTTCTCCATACGCCACCCCTTTATATCCGTAAGATTGACGGCTGAGATTTAAAAGAAAGATTTTTCTATATGTATACATTGTACCTTTTCTCTATATCTATATACAACTAGTAGAGTGCCCGTGCGTTGCCACGGGCTCTTGAAATAGTTTACCAAAGTTACATGTTAAAATCCACACATACAAACAATATAACACAAACTGAAGTCCATTATTGCAATGTAACAAACTGAGTGATGTCACAACTTAACATCTATTACAAAAATATTAATATCTAGATGATGCGCTTAAGAAATTCTTTCACCATATCAGGAAAGTTTCCTCTAGCTTCATTCCCACGATGTTTTAGCAAGTATAACAAAAAATGCTTCCTCAATTCATACCCATCCTGCAGAAAAAATAAATGTAGTTAGTATGAAAATTTCACGCCGAAGGTCTTAAAACATGTAACCCACAATACTCACCGCGCAAACCGGCTTGACCAATTCTGTACCGTTCCACCAGAGCATAAAATGAAAAACAAAATAGCCAGACACATTCCTGGAAAACTTTTAATTAATAATATAAAAAATATAATGATAACAAAAGTAAATATTCTTGTTATGAATTCATTACCCATCTATACTTGTTGGAACACCGGCCGGAAATAAACGATGCCATTTAGATATATCAGAATTCCACCCAGGCAGTTTCATTTCGAGTGCTTCTTTGAAATCCCTTGAAAAACTTTTTAATTTCAGTGAATGCCTCAAGTTTTTATCCTCTGACGATTGTGATGATTGAATAGGATCCATAATATATAGACGACGTGCCTTTTTGTTGATGATGTACAGGATGTATCGGCCGATGGATGCATAGGGAAGATAAATCTACAAGTGGAGCTATTAGAAACAAAAACAAACCATGATAACAAAGGTCAAAATATTTTATTTACCTTATTGCAAGATGAGATGTCGGTCTCCATCCCAGGCCAGCTATCAAATAATGTTGCCAATGTCTGGATAGTATTCTTCTCACAAAACTTCGGACCTCGTGTTGACTCTAGCAACATGGACTAAGTAAAATAAAAATATATTGTTTCAACATGTTGATACTAATGGCACCTAGAATGAAGAGTTACGGTAACTTACACAAAATCGTAGATCCATGTAGTGTATAGGAGGGTCTGTGAACAATACTCCCTCGTCACATGCCAGCATAAGCACCGCGGTGTTGAAGCAATCATTGTCCATGGGCTGCTCCATGTTAAGTATGCACTGAAGTTTCTTAAGACTTAAGCTCATTGGATCGGGTGTGGAGCTCCGGACCCATACCTTTCTGTAATTTGGATGGTAAGAAGAACAATAATATACATCCGCACATTAAATATTGATACATGATACTTACTCCAAACACCCAGCATCATTGATCGACATGATGTAGTTGCAGAGGCCGGCAAGTATTTCACATTGGTCCGTGGGAATGATAGTGATTGGGGCGGGACGTTTCTCTTCGACCACGTCAGATGGATTATCCAGGATCTCAAGATCAGAATTAGCTAAAGTTTCTTCGTTGAGAGGTTGATGGTACATGGGACATCCTTTTAACTTATTAAGCTCTGAATCGAGCAAAATAATTGCTAATTTTTTCGAAAATGTTTCATATCCTCCTACAAAAAAAATATGAAAACAATTTATAAGATATTTTGATAAAAAATTATGAGATAATGTATAAAACTAAAATACCTGCGTAAACTGGTCTGACAGTCCATGTGATGTCCAGTATTCCATATAATTTAGCATAAACAATCCACATGATATGCTATAATATTATAAAATAATGCTTTAGAATATCACACAGATGAATCTAAAAACAAACCATTGTAACATGTGCTTACCCATCGGTTTGTATTGCCTCCTGAATTTGCTCAACAACCGTCCATGTTGTAACATTGAGATCAGGCCACTTATGACCTCTGATAAACTCCGAACTATGCTCTGCAAGTTTCAGCCATTTCTCGAGCCCTAGTAACTTTTATATATATTTGAGAAATGGTAAGTATGAAGTCAAACAAAATAAATGCTAAGACGAGAAAAGAAATAGATAGTTACCATAGTAGCAAGGTCATTGCGTGTGACATTCTCACCAAGTGAGTCCAATACCTGTATCTCTCGTTTTTTGGCGTTGGCAACTGCTAGATACCAATGGTAGCCCGGCATGTTAATCGGAATGAATAACTGGTGTAAATAAGATACAAGTCACAGTCACAATTAGATATAGTTATTAATAAATCATTAAACATATGAACTAAATAAAAACAATCCATAATTATATGCATGGATTACGGGACAAAAACTAACCATATCTTGTTGTAGATAACTATTAACATGACGCACGATGCGACGATATTTTGATGGGTCTATGTCTCTTTCCCCGTCTTCTTTTATCTGGCCCGATACAAACGTGCTAATAATGTGTACATTTTCACCCGCCCTGTCTTGTAGATGTTCATGAGCAAGCATGCAATATATGTAAACATTTATCACCTGCAAACAATATTTAGATTATATTTATAAATTATGATATTATATATAATCAATTAATTACAAAGGTTGTGCAATTGGTCTTACACCATCATGTAAGAACATGTCATTTTTAATAAGGCATTCCAAATCGTCAGTTGCTAACAAGGCATCTCCAATGTCCACAAACTGGGTATTCTTAGGGGCAGACTTGATTGATTCGATGACTTTAATATCTCTAGGGGTACAAACATAGTCTGTCGAATATGTAAATAAATGAGCCAATTTAGCAATCAAACTGAGCAAAATTAGTTGAATACAGAAGGCAATATCATCACAAAAATAAGAGTTGATAGTAATATTAAAAAATACCTTGTGGGATAACATGTAAATTAGCATCCTTTTTTTGTTTGTTATGAGATATAACCCCTTCGACATTTTTATGTTGTGAATTTTCATCCCCTTTCAGCAACATCGCATCTGAATCCTCAATGGATACTTTCCGTGCATCTCCAAAGTCCATATCCATGTCTCCTATATTCTGAAAAATAATAAAAATATAAAAATAGTCCTTTCGTGTTTTCATGTATAATATACATACAGAACCCATCACTTTGTATCTACGATGAAATATATATGATGAAATATAAATGATGTTTTCTACTGCATAATATAATCATATAGTATCTGAAAAAATAGTAGTGAAAATAACACACTATTTTCTCTATAGAAAACATAAATGACATTATTAGGAAAATTTGTTGATTACATAATTTAAATAATTGTACTAACACAAAATTAGGGGAAAAAAGAAACTATAATGTTCATATATAATGAGTAGTCATATGAAAATTATTTAAATTATTTATATAGGCCATGGAAATTTGTCTAACCAAAGTAAAAAACATGCACCCAAGGTAGATTACATAATTTAAATTATTTATAATGAGTAGATTTATTTATACATCAACCACGTTTTGTTGTGGTACCCTTAATATATGAAAGATAAATATAAAAAATGTTTATTTTTATGAACAATATTTGACAAATATATATACTTTTATTGTTTCTGCGAGGTATGTATACTTTTAAAAACCTACACATGCGAGTCTAGCATTTATATCGTTGAGCAAAATTTGCACACAAGGCCCAAATTAGCTACCCAGCACGGCCGAACCTGCACCCAAACTTAGCCCCATAAAAAAATAACTATAAAATTAATTACCTTATTATCCACATTATATTTTTTCTGAGGGATTACATTTAACACGACAAATGGGCCGGCACTTACCGGCCAGTAAGGCGTGGTGGCCTCCACGGCCTAGGTTGCCTAATGGGCTGGCTCGACAGCCCACCTGGCACGCTGGCGTCTGGGCCCAAACCCTAACCCGACTCACACACCACACTGGGCCCAAACCATAACCCCACTAACTGACAACCCTAGCCTTATCCCCTCCCCCCGCCGCATCCAAAACCTAACCCTACTCACTCACCACACTCCCCTCCACTCACTCATTTCCTCTCGCCGTCTCCCCTTCCCCGCCGCGTGCGTCGACGACTCATTTCCTCTCGCCGTCTCGCCTTCCCCGCCGCGTGCGTCGACGAGTCGGTGCTCGTGCGACTCCGCCCGCGGACCGCCAGATCCCATGCCGCGGCAAATCTTCGGGCGGCCTCACCGGCCCTCTCCACCCCCACCAGCAGCTCGGCCCTCTCCCCTCCCCCCGCCGTATGGCCGCGCGCCTCGACGAGCCGGCGGCCGCGCGACTCCGCCCGCCGGATCCATCCCATGCCGCGGCATATATTGGGGCGGCCTCATCGGTCCTCTACACCCCCACCAGCAGCTCGGCCATCTCCACTCCCCCCGCCGCATGGTCGCGCGCGTCGGCCATGTGACTCCGCCCACCGACCACCTACCTGTGCGGCTAGGGGATCCGATGAGCTGTGTGCGGCGCGACCAACGGGGACGGACGCGGGTGCTCGGTCCGGTCCCGTTTCCCTCGCATCCGCGGCGGCGTTCGTCTCCTCAATCTGCATCGCCAGCAGCTCCGGTACGTCGCCCCCCCCCCTTCTTGATCACGACCCTCTCCTCCTCTTAGTATTCCTTTATATCATGGTTTGATGTGGTTCATCTTTCCTGATGAGCCGAGGCGCCGTGACCCGGCCTCACAGCCACGGGAAGAAGCGACGAATCCCCAACTCTGCGGCATGGCGTGCTTTGCCAGTTCGTCACAAGTCCCCAACGCTGTCACCGGCCGGACCTACGACGGTGCTAAGATGAGTCATCCTCTCTAAAAGCTTCTGTTTAATCTCTAATGGATCTAGTAGCAAGTTCGTTTCTCGTTGGTTAGTTGTAAGCACCCACTGGATGTTAAAGGAAGTACCAATCAGTCTTGTGCCTCTTCTCTACGTGTATGTTCGAGATGCCTTTTCTCTAGGTGTATGCTCGGGTTATTTACTAATTGTATATGTGCTAGACCTTCCTGATGGTCCATTGCCAGGTATAGAAAGGCTACAATTTTGATTTTCTGTCAAGTCTTGTGATCTTAGTTTCTTGGAAAGACTGAGTTTCCACTTCTCTAATGTGCTAAATGAACTCCAGATAACTTTTGTATATTGATTGATACACCTCTCCAGCTTCCAATTTTTGTACATCCTTAACTGAGTGCATCCTTATTATGTCATGTTCATTCTAAAATGCAACAGTATTGGTAAGGTGCTCAATCAAATTCTTCTGCTGGCTTGGTTATGTTCTTGATACTAACATGGATAGTGCATAGGTACTCACTTAATTTCTACTGAGCTATAATGGCCAACAATAGTAGCTCACTTAATTTCTTGATACTAACGTTGAATTTTGTTTCTTTGTTCGCAGGCAGCGGAAGGGGCTTTGAGATCTCCAAGTTGGAGGAGAGGAAGTGTCCTCTGATGCTGCAGCCAAGGGAAATGAGACCAGGTGATTTGTTCTTTGTCATGGATTTTGTATCTTTTCGGGGAGTCGATCACTTGTGTGTGTGAAGAATTGAGTACACGCGGATTGGTAGGATTGAAAGAGATTGCACTGAGCTAATAACGCATTTTTTGTTTAATAGCTGGAGTATAATTCCATTCAGCTGGCAATTATCCATGTAGTCCTATAAGCTATTGCCTACATGACTTAAGGTGTGGTGCATATATTAATCATTATTATGATAATTAAGATTAACACAAGTTATTCAGACATATTTGTGAATCTCAACTAAGATAAACTTATTCGCAAATTATATGCAAATACTCCCTCTGTAAACAAATAAAAGACGTTTTAGATATGATATTTGCAGAGGGAGTAGTTTACAGAGGAAGTAGTATATATCAAGAGAACATCTATTGGTATGATATTTATAGCACTTCGGTTATTATGGTTCTTTCAGTTCCAAAGAACACAAATATTTACTTGAGATAATTTGCATGTGTAGCAATGTAGTTGTATATAGGGCATGCAAGTAACGGAGTAAGTCAAAATTATGAACCAAAGGTCCTATTTAATTGGTCCAGGTTTGCTTTTTCATTGTTTTCATTTCTTTAATTAATGTACATGTGGAGGTATAACGGTTTCTTAGACCACATATATATATATATAGAAAGTGCTTGCCTGTTCTCTGCACACACCTTGAGTTGGCTCTAATTAATCCCCAGTATGGCGTAAAATTTTTCGCTGGTTGGTGAATAGTTGCATCAGCTAAACCCACTATAAATTTTTGTGAGATGCCTAGGAATATGGAATTTGCCCCTGATGACGTATGGATCACACTTTTGCCAACATATGATCAATAAAGCCAATTTTGTTGTGCGGCAAAGTGCCCATCATGACTGAAGTATGTAGTCCAATGATCAATCATGCTATGACCACCCAAAAAATTGACCCAGCGAATGAAGAACGGCGCGGAAAAGCACGCGACAGCTTCTAGATAGCTAACAGTTAATAAATCTATAAAGTACAACCTGGTAATACTATCATCGTCAATAGTTGTTGTTCCCTATGTGCCATGTGCATCACCATGATGAATATCTTGGGAATATGAGTTTGTTATAGACAAAACAGTCTTTGATTGTAAATCTTCACAATATATTTTTATTTTAGAACATCTTGTGTATATTTTTAAAGATTTCAAAAGGAAGACTTTTTAGGTGTTATCATCTATTACCTGTAGTTATGCACATACCTTAACTGTTTTACGTTTCTCATGACAGATCTTTCCCAAGCCTAGATATTCTCGCTGAGAGCTCCTTGATGGAATCACTAAGATGGACTTACAAGACAGGCATGGATAAAACCATGAGGTCCTCAAATGGACAGATTGCTCTGGTAAATTGTTCTGCTTGCTTAACTTGATGTTCAACTTATGATTGTTCACTAAATTTTAGCACCACATACATAACATGCAAGATAAAACATACTTCTGATAATATACATCAACCAAACATGATCCTAATATAACAACTATTACACTTTTAGAGAAGATAAGATCCAGAATTGTTCATACCTAGAGCAACTCGCCTTCTTGATGCTCCTTGCTTACACAAGGTACTCCTTGGGAAATTTTCCTCCAGGTCTGCTGTTGTGCTGGACGAAGGAAGAGCAAGGGGAGGGAGGAGGGATGGCAGAGCAGAATAACATATATAGGTAGCCCATGCGGAGAATAACTGGGTAGCAGATCATGGCTGAATATAGTTATACCATATATACCATTGTTTTCTACCATATATACCATTGTTTTCCATCAAATGCACACCTGTTAATAAACTAGGAAAGATGTAAAAAAATCATAACTTACTAAGAAGAATTAAATTACTGTATTAATTAAATAAAGAACTTTTCATTGCTTGCATGCCAAGTTTAGCTACAGCAAAGTTAAATTCACGGCATGCACACTAATCATTTTCCTGCTTAGCTAATTTTGTATGATTTAACAGATTGTACTAATACTTAATTCCATAATTTCGTACTAATGTACAGTCTCAATATACTATTTGCAGTTGTAATATATCAGAGACCACACAAGTTCGATGAATGATTTCAATTCTAGTTTCTCCATGGTTTCCCAATGCCAAAGGTAACCAATACTAATTCCAGTTTCTCAGTTGTTGTATATAGTTCTTTTTGCCAATTGTAATTCATGACTTTATGGTTCGTGCGTTAATATGGGAGTTGTAGGATTTATATAAGTATAGTAAGCTATAAATCTGCTACATACTCTACATGGAATACAACTTACATTCACTGCTATAATTCAGCATTTGGTGTGAGCCTAAGACAACATACAACAACTGAATATTGCAGAATGTTGAGAAATATTGGCCTACCTAGAAAGCTAGAAATATTTGCAACAAAAAGGCACCAAATCTCTATCTTCTGCCACATAGAGATACCCAAGACCACCTGAACTTTCAATGAAATGGATGATTAATCACTACACATCAACATTAGCTCCCCCAAAAATGTAGAAACCAAACTGTTACTTGAGAGGGAGATAAACAGATCGAGTTTATTCATGGTCCCACATATTCCAAGTTTTCCTTGCTATTGTTATGCCGTACCCACTACCTCGGCTTCTTGCTCGTCCTCTTCTTCCTTACAATATTCCTGCTCATCCCAAATTCCGAGCGTGGCAGAGGTCAGAGCAGAGGGCGAGGGAGAGGCGCATGGTGCCGGCAAGCGAGTGGAATAGGATCATGGAGGAAGAAGGAGAACTCCTTATGCGCCACCCCCATTGCCATCAACGACCAGTCGTCGACGTCCAAGACGCTCATGATCCATAGCTAACCCACGTCCGCCTCCACATCCTTCTTTGGTTTGTCGTAGGCGCCCTAAGCGGTGGGGGCGAGAGTTAGTTGTGGTTGAAGGCAATGGAAACCAGTGGGGGTTTAGAGGGAAGGAGCAGCGAGAGGGAGAGGGGCACGGGGATCTCGGGAACATCGGCAATGGGAGTGATCCTCGGCATAATTTTTCGTGAATGGAGCGGGGCATGGCGAGTGAATATTCGTCCTCCCCACAGAGTATAGACCATCAATTAATTGCTACGTGCAATCCTAACCTCCGTTTTAGGCCATTAGATATCATTAAGTGGGATAATCTGATGGCACAAATTAATGTTGGTACACATAATGGGGTGGTTATAGAAAAGACAATTGATGGTACGTGCCTTATATCCAGCATGTTTTTAATTTGGCTATTCCATAGCTGGCATGTGACGATTGCCGACAAAGTAAACCTCGTATCGTATAGCAGTGCGTGTATGGATGGAGTTACACGATACGAGTTAGTATATGATGTGAGGCATGACTGAAAACCTCATTTGCCGGCTGAACCTGCAATGGTCCTTTACAAACCTGCTCCTAACCGCATGGATATTATAGTACAAAATATACATAGAAGCCAAAATATATAGATAGAACGAAAACAAGCAGACAACGTTTAAGCGAATACGAAGCTAGAGGGTGCCATCAAACAGTTTATTCCCTACATATATATAATCAAATCCATTATTCATAATGCCAAAAGGATAAATCTCAATTTGATCCCTAACAAGGTTCTACTAGCTTATTATATTTGCGACATTCGAATTAGCATTAGTCCATAGTCATTCCTCCAAAAACCTCAAGCATGCTGTAATTTCAGTTGGGATGTTTCCAGCTGCTTCATTGCCTTTGATCATCAGTATCTGGACCACCAGGTGCTTTCTGAGCTGTAGTGAATCCTAGAAAACATAAACAACAATTTAATAAATAGCTGAAAAATGAATTGCACAACAGACCTACGTGATAGGATGCCCATAAATTTATAATTAACAAAGCTATGTAAGACAGAAACTTGTTATATATGCACATACCGAAGTCCTGGACATGTTATGCCCGAGAGTATCATCTTGGTGAGCCATATCCTGTAGGACTTTGAATCCAGACTCTAGGCTGTGACCAAAAAACTCAATATGTTAGAACCTATATCAGTGTAACTATAATATGCATGACCAATTTAAACTATTACCGCGGAGCTGTAATATAGGTATGATCTTGTGGCCAATCCACGAGTTGGGGATTCAACCCAGGCCTCCCCTGTTGCAGTACACTGCCAAATTCTTGCAAAACTATCAGGGCTTCCTTCTTAATTTCCTTGTCATGAAAGTCCTCTGAGCCTAGGAATGACTCATTGGAATGATCAATTATGAGAGTCCTCCTATTTTCAATATTAACTGCAAGGAGGCCATAGGAGGAATCCACCAAATACAACGGCAATAGGTACTGCAATAGGTATACAAAGTTAATGGCGAACAGATAGTATACAGACCAATTTTTAAGAATGAAAATCCTTACAATGGACGGGGTCATGAGCACGTTGTATTTCGGCAAAGGCCGTTCAATGACATGGTTGATCAACAAGTTGGTGCGTTCAGCTTGGCCTAAGCCAGTCTGACTCATCACCCGTGCTAGGCGATGGAATTGCAAATCAAACATATGCGTGGAGCCAACAAAGTCTGTTCTTGCGTTCCTCTGTATCGCGTCGCTAATAAGCTTACGAACTGCAAGATCGAAGCAGCTCGGATTGACCCATGTATCACCTCGCATGGTGTCTTGGATAGTCCGTAGACTTAACTCGATTAAGAATGGACGAGGGCTCCTAATCCATATTGTGCTGCAAACAAACCAGCATGATAGCAAATCTGTTAGAAAAATAAGGGGCATCAAAAACATGTAGTACTTAAATGTGTGGGCAAACAACAGTACATTTTTTCAAAACTTTAGTAAGGTCTGAAATGTATGTATCTTATAATTAGAGTTGTACTGTCATTTGAGGAGAGAAGTACTATTGAAAGGTCAGGTTGACTTTCTGTAGTATTACAGTAAGAAAAATTCTGTAGATTGCAATGTATTGTTGTAGTATCAAAAACATGTAGTACTTAAATGTGTGGGCAAACAACAGTACATTTTTTCAAAACTTTAGTAAGGTCTGAAATGTATGTATCTTATAATTAGAGTTGTACTGTCATTTGAGGAGATAAGTACTATTGAAAGGTCAGGTTGACTTTCTGTAGTATTACAGTAAGAAAAGTTAACAAAATCTATTATGACATGTTAGGTTGCAATGTATTTCTGTAGTATTACACTAAGAAAAATTATGTAGATGGTACATGTATCATGCAGCAGGACCCGTTATAATATACTACCGTCCATGGCCAGTTTTTTGCAGCCACTACGTTAGATCTTAAGAAGATTTTGGAATTTGAAAGGATAGCATGATCCTAACTAGTACATGCATGCAAGAACTTATGAACATGACCAACTAATCGCCATGGATTAGGTGAAAGAACAGATTTTACTCGGGTTTAAAAAAAGAAGCCGATAATGCAAACTATAATGGTAGTGATCTGCAGCTAACAATTGCAAATACAGTATAGATGGAGTTTAGGGCTGCCAGAACAAACTCTAATTCCTCCTCGTCGGAGGAAACAATGACGTAGTTGTAGATCTACTCGACTGCGTCGTCCACTCCATCAAAAATCGGCATTGCAGCCATTACCGCGGGCAGAAAGTAGTCTTAGCACCAGGATGAGCGAGCGAGGGGAAATTAGACTATGGTGGACCCTCATCCGGACGATATATATATATATGAGAGTCGGAGGGGAATTGTCCGGCTAACCAGGTTGGAAAGTGCCCCTTATCATTCCATCCTTGCATTTTTCCATTACAAAACCTTGCTAATAAACGGGAAAACATTTATTTTCGTTCCTTACTGCACTTGCTTAATAAATAAACGCCGGATTACATATCTATTACATAAGGAAACAATAATTACAAAATCGGGAAATGAATAAACTCTGTTGATCACAATCACAGATTATTTAATGGAATCAGATTTGTTATTCGATGTGATCAACACAATAGTATATTACAAGGAAAAACACCGAACATGCCTTTATATAAACACCGGATATGATCACCTGCCGTAATAAATACTAAGTATGCCGATAATATATTATTTGTTTCCGGATATTATATCTGTATAATGGCTTCTTTTATTTTGGATATATATTATTAAGTCTGCATTTATTAAAATTAAGTTATTTCCTATTTCGGTTTGAGGTTATGTTTTAAACATGCCAATAAACTATAACCTGCATGCTAAATAGTAGGACACAAACTTAATATTGAACTAATGGCATCGACTTTGGAAGGCCAGTGCGTTGCTACTTCGCACTCGTGAGTATCCAGATGGATCATTTTGTGCAATAAATTATATTGTATTTATTGCTAAAATATGGAAGTTATTTCTCTTGCCTTTTACAAAATAGTAAGCGTGCACGTGCAATGCATGTTCGATAATGCAATCCATTTTCTGAATTCCATCTTCGTCTACAATTTTTTTTCAAATAGGCAAAGCAAAAAAATGGAATGAAATTTGTAATGAACAACCATCACTGTACAACATGATAAGTGCAATATTTTGCAAAATTAATTGTTTGAAACGAATACTCTGATAAATATTTTCAGTCTATTTTTAGATCATACGTAGTGTTGTGGAAATCCCACCAGTACAATGATCAAATCATCAAATATCATCTAATCAAACACATGTGTAAAATCGTGTAGTACAAATGTACAGCAAGGTGGACAACATGTTCCTCTCTAATTGCTTAAATGCTTCTTTAGATCCAGAGTCCATCAAAAAGAGAAGTCTTCCAATCTACATGTGATAGCTAGAATGTCAACAACTTAGAAATTTCATAATAATCATATTCAGAAGAAAATTAAAAGATCATAATTACACATTTTATTTTCACACATTGGTGACACTTATTTGGGATTAGTATAGCACCAAAATAATTGCTCTAACATTACATGTGGACATTTGCCTAAAAATAAAATTAAAAGGCAGCAATAGTCCAATCCAAATTTCTTTAGAATATGTTAGTGAAAATTGCAACTACCTATAAAAGATTTATAAAACATGTCAAAAATATTCCAACGCTGGAAAGATCTCCTGTACAAGGAATGCAATCTCTCATTCCATGACCAGAAAATACCACACGCCATATGATAGGATCAAGGTAATAACAAATGTCTTTAAATAGGACTATCGGGTTCTCCTTAGATATTCACATAGAAATTAAAGAATAAACAGTCTGTTACTGAACCAGAATTTTCATACACTCCATTTCATCTGCAGTCTAGTTCGATTGTCATCAGATACCTTGTGGACATAAGAAAATCTACACAAACAAACAAACCTGCAGTTTGCTTGTAGTTACATACAAAATGTTGATAAGAAAATCTGCACAACCAAACATTAGAATTAACAACTCAGGACATCAAGCATGTAAACATAGAGGTATGGACGTAAGTGCAATCAATTCTTATAATTCCAAAACGAAGAAGCACGTCGAAACTCTGCTCTGCATACAATCTGGTGTATCTATCCTACCTGTTCCATTGCCCATTTATGTTTTACATGGTATTCTGTTTACTAAAGTAACTAAATCATGCCCAAAGAACTCAGTCCTCTTAATTCAAAACTTGGTCTACATAAAAACATTTGATACCTGCACAGCCAATCATATTGGCTGGGTGCAACATACATTTCCTCCACAACAGCCCAACCAGTATCCTTTTGATACTGGTTCAAACTACAATGAAATAAGAAATGAAATATCATATTCTCCAGAAGCTGACAGCCACCTGACGCTGCTGTCATTCTAAGTCAAATCCTTCTTGTCCCGCTACAGCACCACAATACAGGATGCTCAATAACAGCCAACACAAGTTCTCAAGGACCAGACTCCCATGAAATGCAGCATTGTACAATTTGTTAGGTCTGAACTATTTCAGATGCGCAGTAAATTCATGAGGGTAAATGAACCAATGCAAGAAAATTATATGTAACCTGAACTGAAATGTTAAGTAATTAGTTTAGATAAGTAAAAGTACCAACTATTAATAAATTTTTCCCAAAGATTGTACACTTCAGCGATCAGACATGTGAGTTGTCACATTTTCCAAAGTCGCACGGGCATTTAAACTTATTCGCAAGTACGCAGGCTATCATTTTATTATTTATTTGAAGTACATATGCAAAATATATCTTCACAACCTACACAATTTCCCTCCTGCTACAGCACCAATCAGAATTATATAGTGCTGACCTAGCAGATGATTTCATAGGATAATAAGGTCGTCCATAAACTTACATTCAAACATACTATCAAAATACCAAAATAATAACAACAGATATGTTAAATTGCCGTAATACAAAAGATTCATTGCATGTTCCAGGTCTTTATCCTGCCAATCATTATATCTGAATCACATAGTAAGCATGAAAAAGTACGCTTGTAGAATATCTTTAACTGCGAATTTCAAAATATCAAAATAGAAATATATATGTAAATAGACGAATTAAGGTTCATCTTGACCATCGCAAGAGTAAATGCTCTGTCATTACTAAACCTGCCAGTCTATTAAGACCAAACTTCAGCCTGTAAGAACTTCCTTGTAGACGATGTTCTTCATCGAGGTCAGTAAGGACACAGTCGGTCTTTTTCGCTTCTTTGAATTGTCCTTTAGCTTGTTGGCCTTCTCCTTCGGCTTGTAGAGAGTACTCATTATGTTTTATACTAACCTGAGTTCAGTTCGTAAGGCCGCGGTACACGTGTGATATCACCATCAGTGCTTTTAGGAACAACAACAACTGCGGTCTGTTCTGTTAGGAAATAAACCACGAGTGTGTCATTGCGTGCGTCGCGGTGGTATGAGCCCCGGTCGCGTAGTTCATTGGCGTAGTTAGTAGCAGCCGTAGAGTACGCTTTAGAGCGCGTCGTGGGTTGGCCTGGGCGAGCAAGACGCGAGCGTTAGAATAGGGGAGGCGGGCTGCATTATGCGCATGGTTAGCTAGTGGCCTAGATGACCGGATAGTGCATGTGTGGGTTAGTTGGTTAGTGCGTGAGTGGCACAAAATCTGGACAGGTTGTTGCTCCGGCTGATTGCGTGCGTGTGTGTGGTCGGATGCTACTTAAGCACTTGTACTCATGTTTGTTTGGTTTTGAGTCCAGAGGAATAAAAAGGCCAAGATACAGGCGTTCGTCGCCGGAATATCCTTTGTGTGCTCCACTGTCCTTCTTCTTCCTCCGTCCGTGCGAGAGAGAGAGAGTGAGAGTGCAGCTGGAGGTGTCCTGGATTCCAACATGTTCAGTGATGGATTGATCTGAAATTGGTTCATAAAAGTAAATAGACGATCTTGTAATAGATTCAGCAAGTTGTGAGGGTAGTCAAAGCAGGAATGCACATTTTTTTCATTATAAATCAAACAATCATACCAGAAATTGAAAGGTAAGCTTGACTTTCATGCTCAAGTTTCTTTGCTTCCTCCTCTTTTTTCCGGCGATAAGTAGCTCGCCTCTTGGCGTTTATCTGCTCCCTTTTTTCATCAGATAAGATACCTTTTTTAGGTTGTTTGGTGACGTTGTCGAAAGATCCTGTAGTCATGTGCTCGGATGTTGAAACGGTTTGGGATAAAACTTGAGCAGTTGACATAGTGTACAGGTGTATTCCTCCGTCAATAGGAGACACATCAAGAACATCTGGAACAAAACAAAAGCAAAATGATATTTTTCTTATGCTGTTCTTGAACATATGCAACACGATCTCTATAAGCATGATATTTTTCTTATGCTGTTCTTTTTGCCGGTTCTCATTTTCAATATGTTTTTTGCTCACGTGAGATCAAATTGGGAGGCCGCTGATCACATGTGATATCACCATCACTGGGTTGGGGAACGACCGGGTCCGCGGTCTGTTCAGGTATGGAGTGGCCTGGAGCATGGTTCATACAAGAGAATAAAGTGACGAGTACTCTATCCGCACAGCCTCATACCTGGACTAATAGGGTGATTATCAACAACGTTTGTCCCAGCCGTCTGATATCCACTAGTAGAAAACAGGGCTATGGTCCAGGCCGCATCAGCCCATTAGTCCCGGTTCAGTCTAGAACCGGGACCAATGTGGGCATTGGTCCCGGTTCGTGAGCCCAGGGGGCCGGCCGGGCCACGTGGGCCATTGGTCCCGGTTCGTCTGGACCTTTTGGTCCCGGTTGGTGGGATGAACCGGGACCAATGGGCCTCCCTCCTGGCCCACTACCGTTGGTCCCGGTTGGTAGCTTGAACCGGGACCAAAGGCTCCCCTTTAGTCCCGGTTCATGTCACCAACCGGGACCAATGAGGTGCCTATATATACCCCTCGCTCGCGAGCAGAGCACCCCAGTGCTCTGTTTTTCTCTGGCCGAGGGGGAGAGGGCTTTGTGGTGCTCTAGCTCACCTCCTATGCACATGAGCTGTTCGATGGAATGCCCGAGCCACACTACTTAAGCTTTCTCCTCTCGAAGCTCGACCTCCAAGCTCCATTTTCCTCGAGATTTGTCTAGATTTAGCGGTCCGTCACGCCCCGTCTGAAGGAAATATGCCCTAGGGGCAATAATAAAGTTATTATTTATTTCCTTATTTCATGATAAATGTTTATTATTCATGCTAGAATTGTATTAACCGGAAACATAATACATGTGTGAATACATAGACAAACAGAGTGTCACTAGTATGCCTCTACTTGACTAGCTCGTTAATCAAAGATGGTTATGTTTCCTAACCATAGACAAAGAGTTGTTATTTGATTAACGAGGTCACATCATTAGTTGAATGATCTGATTGACATGACCCATTCCATTAGCTTAGCACCCGATCGTTTAGTATGTTGCTATTGCTTTCTTCATGACTTATACATGTTCCTATGACTATGAGATTATGCAACTCCCGTTTGCCGGAGGAACACTTTGGGTGCTACCAAACGTCACAACGTAACTGGGTGATTATAAAGGAGCACTACAGGTGTCTCCAAAGGTAGATGTTGGGTTGGCGTATTTCGAGATTAGGATTTGTCACTCCGATTGTCGGAGAGGTATCTCTGGGCCCTCTCGGTAATGCACATCACATAAGCCTTGCAAGCATTGCAACTAATATGTTAGTTGTGAGATGATGTATTACGGAACGAGTAAAGAGACTTACCGGTAACGAGATTGAACTAGGTATTGGATACCGACGATCGAATCCCGGGTAAGTAACATATCGATGACAAAGGGAACAACGTATGTTGTTATGCGGTCTGACCGATAAAGATCTTCGTAGAATATGTAGGAGCCAATATGGGCATCCAGGTCCCGCTATTGGTTATTGACCAGAGACGTGTCTCGGTCATGTCTACATTGTTCTCGAACCCGTAGGGTCCGCACGCTTAAGGTTACGATGACAGTTATATTATGAGTTTATGCATTTTGATGTACCGAAGGTTGTTCGGAGTCCCGGATGTGATCACGGACATGACGAGGAGTCTCGAAATGGTCGAGACGTAAAGATTGATTGGAAGCCTATGTTTGGATATCGGAAGTGTTCCGGGTGAAATCGGGATTTTACCGGGTTACCGGGAGGTTACCGGAACCCCCCGGGAATCATATGGGCCTTAGTGGGCCTTAGTGGAAAGGTGAAAGGGCTTCCCATAAGGGCTGCGCGCCTCCCCCCCTCCCCTAGTCCTATTAGGACTAGGAGAGGTGGCCGGCCACCCCTCTCCCTCTTTCCCCCTTGGGAATCCTAGTTGGAATAGGATTGGGGGGGGAGTCCTACTCCTCCTGCGCCCTCCTCCTGGCCGGCGCCGCCCTCCCCCTTGGCTCCTTTATATACTGAGGCAGAGGCACCCCAGAAAGACACAAGTTGATCCACGTGATCTATTCCTTAGCCGTGTGCGGTGCCCCCTGCCACCATATTCCTCGATAATACTGTAGCGGAGTTTAGGCGAAGCCCTGCTGCTGTAGTTCATCAAGATCGTCACCACGCCGTCGTGCTGACGAAACTCTTCCCCGACACTTTGCTGGATCGGAGTCCGGGGATCGTCATCGAGCTGAACGTGTGCTCGAACTCGGAGGTGCCGTAGTTTCGGTGCTTGATCGGTTGGATCGTGAAGACGTACGACTACTTCCTCTACGTCGTGTCAGCGCTTCCGCAGTCGGTCTGCGTTGGGTACGTAGACAACACTCTCCCCTCTCGTTGCTATGCATCACATGATCTTGCGTGTGCGTAGGAAATTTTTTGAAATTACTACAAAACCCAACAGTGGCATCCGAGCCTAGGTTTTATGTGTTGATGTTATATGCACGAGTAGAACACAAGTGAGTTGTGGGCGATATAAGTCATACTGCCTACAAGCATGTCATACTTTGGTTCGGCGGTATTGTTGGATGAAGCGGCCCGGACCGACATTACGCGTACGCTTACGCGAGACCGGTTCTCCCGACGTGCTTTGCACAAAGGTGGCTAGCGGGTGACTGTCTCTCCAACTTTAGTTGAACCGAGTGTGGCTACGCCCGGTCCTTGCGAAGGTTAAAACGGAGTCTATTTGACAAACTATCGTTGTGGTTTTGATGCGTAGGTAAGATTGGTTCTTGCTTAAGCCCGTAGCAGCCACGTAAAATATGCAACAACAAAGTAGAGGACGTCTAACTTGTTTTTGCAGGGCATGTTGTGATGTGATGTGGTCAAAACGTGATGAGATATAAGTTGTTGTATGAGATGATCATGTTTTGTTATTGGCAACTGGCAAAAGCCTTATGGTTGTCTTTATATTGCATAAGATGCAAGCGCCAAATAATTGCTTTACTTTATCGCTATGCGATAGCAATAGTTGCAAGAGCAATAGTTGGCGAGACGACCGTGTGACGACACATTGATATAGATCAAGATGATGGAGATCATGGTGTCATGCCGGTGACGATGGAAATCATGACGATGCTTTGGAGACGGAGATCAAAGGCACAAGATGATGATGGCCATATCATGTCACATATTTTGATTGCATGTGATGTTTATCTTTTATACATCTTATTTTGCTTAGTTTGACGGTAGCATTTTAAGATGATCTCTCACTAATTATCAAGAAGTGTTCTCCCTGAGTATGCACCGTTGCCAAAGTTCGTCGTGCCCAGACACCACGTGATGATCGGGTGTGATAAGCTCTACGTCCATCTACAACGGGTGCAAGCCAGTTTTGCACACGCGGAATACTCAGGTTAAACTTGACGAGCCTAGCATATGCAGATATGGCCTTGGAACACGGAGACCGAAAGATCGAGCGTGAATCATATAGTAGATATGATCAACATAGTGATGTTCACCAATGAAACTACTCCATCTCACGTGATGATCGGACATGGTTTAGTTGATTTGGATCACGTAATCACTTAGAGGATTAGAGCGATGTCTATCTAAGTGGGAGTTCTTAAGTGATATGATTAATTGAAATTAAATTTATCATGAACTTAGTCCTGGTAGTATTTGCAAATTATGTTGTAGATGAATAGCTCGCGTTGTTGCTTCCCTGTGTTTATTTTGATATGTTCCTAGAGAAAATTGTGTTGAAAGATGTTAGTAGCAATGATGCGGATTGGATCCGTGATCTGAGGTTTATCCTCATTGCTGCACAGAAGAATTATGTTCTTGATGCACCGCTAGGTGACGGACCTATTGCAGGAGCAGATGCAGACGTTATGAACGTTTGGCTAGCTCAATATGATGACTACTTGATAGTTTAGTGCACCATGCTTAATGGCTTAGAATCGGGACTTCAAAGACAATTTTGAACGTCATGGAGCATATGAGATGTTCCAGGAGTTGAAGTTAATATTTCAAGCAAATACCCGAGTTGAGATATATGTAGTCTCCAACAAGTTCTATAGCTAAAAGATGGAGGAGAATCGCTCAACTAGTGAGCATGTGCCCAGATTGTCTGAGTACAACAATCGCTTGAATCAAGTGGGAGTTAATCTTCCAGATAAGATAGTGATTGACAGAATTCTCTAGTCACCATCACCAAGTTAGTAGAACTTCGTGATGAACTATGATATGCAAGGGATAACGGAAACGATTCCCAAGCTCTTCGTAATGCGGAAATTGACGAAGGTAGAAATCGAGAAAAACATCAAGTGTTGATGGTAGACAAGACCACTAGTTTCAAGAAAAGGGCAGAGGGAAGAAGGGGAACTTCAAGAAGAACAGCAAGCAAGTTGCTGCTCAAGTGAAGAAGCCCAAGTCTGGTCCTAAGCCTAAGACTAAGTGTTTCTACTGCAAAGGGACTGGTCACTGGAAGCGGAACTACCCCAAGTGATTGGCAGATAAGAAGGATGGCAAAGTGAACACAAGTATATTTGATATACATGTTATTGATGTGTACTTTACTAGTGTTTATAGCAACCCCTCAGTATTTGATACTAGTTCAGTTGCTAAGATTAGTAACTCGAAACGGGAGTTGCAGAATAAACAGAGACTAGTTAAGGGTGAAGTGACGATGTGTGTTGGAAGTGGTTCCAAGATTGATATGATCATCATCGCACACTCCCTATACTTTCGGGATTAGTGTTGAACCTGAATAAGTGTTATTTGGTGTTTGCGTTGAGCATGAATATGATTTGATCATGTTTATTGTAATACGGTTATTCATTTAAGTAAGATAATAAATTGTTGTTCTGTTTACATGAATAAAACCTTATATGGTTACACACCCAATGAAAATAGTTCGTTGGATCTCGATCGTAGTGATACACATAATCATAATATTGAAACCAAAAGATGCAAAGTTAATAATGATAGTGCAACTTATTTGTAGCACTGCCATTTAGGTCATATTGGTGTAAAGCGCATGAAGAAACTCCATGCTGATGGGATTTTGGAATCACTTGATGCTTGCGAACCATGCCTTTTGGGCAAGATGACTAAAACGCCGTTCTCCGGAACAATGAAGCAAGCAACAGATTTGTTGGAGATCATACATGAATATTAAGTCTTGCAGCAGGTATCATTATTTTCTGACCTTCACAGATGAATATTAAGGCTTGCAGCAGGTATCATTATTTTCTGACCTTCACAGATGATTTGAGCAGATATGGGGATATCTACTTGATGAAACATAAGTCTGAAACATTTGAACAGTTCAAAGAATTTTAGAGTGAAGTGGAAAATCATCGTGACAAGAAAATAAAAGTTTCTACGATATGATCGCAGAGGTAAAATATTTGAGTTACGAATTTGGTCTTCAATTAAAACAATGTGGAATAGTTTTGCAACTCACGCCACCCGGAACACCACAGCGTAATGGTGTGTCCGAACATCGTAATCATACTTTACTAGATATGGTGCGATCTATGATGTCTATTACTGATTTACCGCTATCGTTTTGGGGTTATGCATTAGAGACAGCTGCATTCACGTTAAATAGGGCACCATCTAAATCCGTTGAGACGACACTGTGTGAACTATGGTTTGGCAAGAAACCTAAGCTGTCGTTTCTTAAAGTTTGGGGTTGCGATGCTTATATGAAAAAGTTTCATCCTGATAAGCTCAAACTCAAATCGGAGAAGTGCGTCTTTATAGAATATCCAAAGGAAACTATTGGATACACCTTCTATCACAGATCCGAAGGCAAGACTTTTGTTGCTAAATTCGGAAACTTTCTAGAGAAGGAGTTTCTCTCGAAAGAAGTGAGTGGGGGGAAAGTAGAACTTGACGAGGTAACTGTACCTGCTCCCTTATTGGAAAGTAGTACATCACAGAAAACTGTTTCTGTGACACCTACACCAGTTAGTGAGGAAGCTAATGATGATGATCATGAAACTTCAGAACAAGATACTACTGAACCCGTAGATCAACCAGAGTAAGATCCGCGCCAGAGTGGTACGGTAATCCTTTTCTGGAAGTCATGCTACTAGATCATGATGAACCTACGAACTATGAGGAAGCGATGATGAGCCCAGATTCCGCGAAATGGTTTGAGGCCATGAAATCTGAGATATGATCCATGTATGAGAACAAAGTATGGACTTTGATGGATTTGCCCGATGATCGGCAAGCCATAGAAAATAAATGGATCTTCAAGAGGAAGACAGACGCTGATAGTAGTGTTACTATCTACAAAGCTAGAATTGTCGCAAAAGGTTTTCAACAAGTTCAAGGTGTTGACTACGATGAGAGTTTCTCACTCGTATCTATGCTTAAGTCTGTCCGAATCATGTTAGCAATTGCTGCGTTTTATGAAATCTGGCAAATGGATAAACAAAACTGCATTCCTTAATGGATTTACTAAAGAAGAGTTGTATACGATACAACTAGAAGGTTTTGTCGATCCTAAAGGTGTTAACTAAATATGCAAGCTCCAGCGATCCATCTATGGACTGGTGCAAGAATCTCGGAGTTGGAATATACGCTTTGATAAGTTGATCAAAGCATATAGTTTTATACAGACTTGCGGTGAAGCCTGTATTTACAAGAAAGTGAGTGGGAGCACTACAGCATTTCTGATAAGTATATGTGAATGACATATTGTTGATCGGAAATAATGTAGAATTATTCTGCAAAGCATAAAGGAGCGTTTGAAAGGAGTTTTTCAAAGAAAGACTTTGGTGAAGCTGCTTACATATTGAGCTTCAAGATCTATAGAGATAGATCAAGACGCTTGATAAGTTTTTTCAATGAGTACATACCTTGACAAGATTTTGAAGTAGTTCAAAATGGAGCAGTCAAAGAAAGAGTTCTTGCCTATATTACAAGGTGTGAAGTTGAGTAAAACTCAAAGCCCGACCACGGCAAAATATAGAAAGAGAATGAAATTCATTCCCTATGCCTCAGTCATAGGTTCTATAAAGTATGCCATGTTGTATACCAGATCTATTGTATGCCCTACCACTGAGTTTGGCAAGGGAGTACGATAGTGATCTAGGAGTAGATCACTGGACAGCGGTCAAAATTATCCTTAGTGGAATAAGGATATGTTTCTCGATTATGGAAGTGAAAAAAAAGGTTCGTCGTAAAGGGTTACGCCGATGCAAGTTTTGACACTAATCTAGATGACTCTAAGTCTCGGTCTAGATACATATTGAAAGTGGGAGCAATTAGCTAGAGTAGCTCCATGCAGAGCATTGTTGACATAGAAATTTGCAAAATACATGCGGATCTGCATGTGGCAGACCCGTTGACTAAGATTCTCTCACAAGCAAAACATGATCACACCTTAGTACTCCTTGGGTGTTAATCACATAGCGATGTGAACTAGATTACTGAATCTAGTAAACCCTTTGGGTGTTGGTCACATGGCGATGTGAACTATGGGTGTTAATCACATGATGATGTGAACTATCGATGTTAATCACATGGTGATGTGATCTAGATTATTGACTCTAGTGCAAGTGGGAGACTAAAGGAAATATGCCCTAGAGGCAATAATAAAGTTATTATTTATTTCCTTATTTCATGATAAATGTTTATTATTCATGCTAGAATTGTATTAACCGGAAACATAATACATGTGTGAATACATAGACAAACAGAGTGTCACTAGTATGCCTCTACTTGACTAGCTCGTTAATCAAAGATGGTTATGTTTCCTAACCATAGACAAAGAGTTGTTATTTGATTAACGAGGTCACATCATTAGTTGAATGATCTGATTGACATGACCCATTCCATTAGCTTAGCACCCGATCGTTTAGTATGTTGCTATTGCTTTCTTCATGACTTATACATGTTCCTATGACTATGAGATTATGCAACTCCCGTTTGCCGGAGGAACACTTTGGGTGCTACCAAACGTCACAACGTAACTGGGTGATTATAAAGGAGCATTACAGGTGTCTCCAAAGGTAGATGTTGGGTTGGCGTATTTCGATATTAGGATTTGTCACTCCGATTGTCGGAGAGGTATCTCTGGGCCCTCTCGGTAATGCACAACACATAAGCCTTGCAAGCATTGCAACTAATATGTTAGTTGTGAGATGATGTATTACGGAACAAGTAAAGAGACTTACCGGTAACGAGATTGAACTAGGTATTGGATACCGACGATCGAATCTCGGGTAAGTAACATACCGATGACAAAGGGAACAACGTATGTTGTTATGCGGTCTGACCGATAAAGATCTTCGTAGAATATGTAGGAGCCAATATGGGCATCTAGGTCCCGCTATTGGTTATTGACCAGAGACGTGTCTCGGTCATGTCTACATTGTTCTCGAACCCGTAGGTCCGCACGCTTAAGGTTACGATGACAGTTATATTATGAGTTTATGCATTTTGATGTACCGAAGGTTGTTCGGAGTCTCGGATGTGATCACGGACATGACGAGGAGTCTCGAAATGGTCGAGGCGTAAAGATTGATATATTGGAAGCCTATGTTTGGATATCGGAAGTGTTCCGGGTGAAATCGAGATTTTACCGGGTTACCGGGAGGTTACCGGAACCCCCCGGGAATCATATGGGCCTTAGTGGGCCTTAGTGGAAAGGTGAAAGGGCTGCCCATAAGGGCTGCGCGCCTCCCCCCCCCCTCCCCTAGTCCTATTAGTACTAGGAGAGGTGGCCGGCCACCCCTCTCCCTCTTTCCCCCTTGGGAATCCTAGTTGGAATAGGATTGGGGGGGAGTCCTACTCCCGGTAGGAGTCCGGGAGTAGGACTCCTCCTGCGCCCTCCTCCTGGCCGGCGCCCCCCTCCCCCTTGGCTCCTTTATATACTGAGGCAGAGGCACCCCAGAAAGACACAAGTTGATCCACGTGATCTATTCCTTAGCCGTGTGCGGTGCCCCCTGCCACCATATTCCTCGATAATACTGTAGCGGAGTTTAGGCGAAGCCCTGCTGCTGTAGTTCATCAAGATCGTCACCACGCCGTCGTGCTGACGGAACTCTTCCCCAACACTTTGCTGGATCGGAGTCCGGGGATCGTCATCGAGCTGAACGTGTGCTCGAACTCGGAGGTGCCGTAGTTTCGGTGCTTGATCGGTTGGATCGTGAAGACGTACGACTACTTCCTCTACGTCGTGTCAGCGCTTCCGCAGTCGGTCTGCGTTGGGTACGTAGACAACACTCTCCCCTCTCGTTGCTATGCATCACATGATCTTGCGTGTGCGTAGGAAATTTTTTGAAATTACTACGAAACCCAACACCGTCCCCGTCTTCACCGCCGTCGATCACCCGCGCCGATCTCATCACCGACACCACCGTGGTGAGCCTCTTGTTCTTATCTTCTTTCTAAAAGGAAAAATATTCTTACTTGTATGTTTATATAGATACTTGTATCATTTTCTTACATTTTTATTGCATCTTATATAGGTCGATGGTTTTGGTATCCGCCCCCGTCGGCCCTCGTCCTGTCTATGATTCGGATTTGGTATGTATATTATCTTTATAACTATTGGTTCATTTATTGTTTATGAAAATTATGCTGACCAACGTGACATAGATTTTATTTATCTAGGATGTATGTGAAGCGGAAATGCCAACCGACCTTGTCGAGAGGTTAAATTTAGTTGAAGAAGAAAACAATTTGTTGAAGGAAAAAATAAAAAAAATTGGGGAGGAGAAGATGATATTGGAGTTGCATGTTGCGGATGTCGTCGATGATCACAAGATCAAGATGGATGCAATGCGCTTGAAGATTAGAAAGATTAGAAAATATGCCATTCATACCGAGGCTTGGTATCATTATGCCGTTGGATCAATTGTTACCTTGGTTGCGATTATGATCGCATTTGTTTTCGCATTGAAATGTTTTACATAGTTTCAATGTATGGTTTAATTAATTAGATGCTCTGGAGAGCTATATGTTATTAGATGAGAACTATGTATGCACTTTGGTTTTAATGTGATGATGAACTTCTATTAATTTGGACACTTAATTATATATAATGCATGCAGATGAACCGGCAATGGATGTACGGTGACAGACACACCCGCGAGTACATTAAGGGCGTGCATGAGTTTCTCGATGCGGCTGAGGCAAACAAGCAGAATGGTTTTATGTGTTGTCCATGCACTGAATGTGGGAATACGAGGTCTTACTCTAACCGGAAAATCCTTCACTCCCACCTGCTTTACAAGGGTTTCATGCCACACTATAATGTTTGGATGAGGCACGGAGAAATAGGGGTTATGATGGAAGACGGCGAAGAAGAAGAGTACGATGACAACTATGTGCCCCCTGAATACGGTGATGCTGCAACGGGGGGAGCTGGTGAAGATCAAGAGGAACCAGACGATGTGCCCAATGATGCTGCCACGGGTGAAGCTGCTGAAGATCAAGAGGAACCAGACGATGTGCCCGATGATGATGATCTCCGCCGGGTCATTGTCGATGCAAGGACGCAATGCATTAGTCAAAAGGAGAAGCTGAAGTTCGATCGCATGTTAGAGGATCACAAAAAAGGGTTATACCACAATTGCGAAGATGGCAACACAAAGCTCGGTACCGTACTGGAATTGCTGCAGTGGAAGGCAGAGAATGCTGTGGCTGACAAAGGATTTGAGAAGCTACTGAAAATATTGAAGAAGAAGCTTCCAAAGGATAACGAATTGCCCGACAGTACATACGCAGCAAAGAAGGTCGTATGCCCTCTAGGATTGGAGGTGGAGAAGATACATGCATGCCCTAATGACTGCATCCTCTACCGCGGTGCATACAAGGATCTGAACGCATGCCCGGTATGCGGTGCGTTGCGGTATAAGATCAGATGAGATGACCCTGGTGATGTTGACGGCGAGCCCCTCAGGAAGAGGGTTCCTGCGAAGGTGATGTGGTATGCTCCTATAATACCACGGTTGAAACGTCTGTTCAGAAACGAAGAGCATGCCAAGTTGATGCGATGGCACAGTGAGAACCGAAAGAAAGATGGGAAGTTGAGAGCACCCGCTGACGGGTCGAAGTGGAGAAAAATCGAGAGAAAGTACTGGGATGAGTTTGCAAAGGACCCAAGGAATGTATGGTTTGCTTTAAGCGCGGATGGCATTAATCCTTTCAGGGAGCAGAGCAGCAATCACAGCACCTGGCCCGTGACTCTATGTATGTATAACCTTCCTCCTTGGATGTGCATGAAGCAGAAGTTCATTATGATGCCAGTTCTCATCCAAGGCGCTAAGCAACCCGGCAACGAAATTGATGTGTACCTAAGGCCATTAGTTGAAGAACTTTTACAGCTGTGGAATGGAAACGGTGTACGTACGTGGGATGAGCACAGACAGGAGGAATTTAACCTTAAGGCGTTGCTGTTCGTGACCATCAACGATTGGCCCGCTCTCAGTAACCTTTCAGGACAGACAAACAAAGGATACCACGCATGCACGCACTGTTTAGATGACACTGAAAGTATATACCTGGACAAATGCAGGAAGAATGTGTACCTGGGCCATCGTCGATTTCTTCCGACCAACCATCAATGTTGAAAGAAAGGCAAGCATTTCAAAGGCGAGGCAGATCACCGGAAGAAGCCCGCCATGCGCACCGGTGATCATGTGCTTGCTATGGTCAATGATTTACACTACGTAATCTTTGGAAAGGGTCCCGGTGGACTAGCTGGTCCGAATGACGCTGAGGGACACGCACCCATGTGGAAGAAGAAATCTATATTTTGGGACCTACCCTACTGGAAAGACCTAGAGGTCCGCTCCTCAATCGACGTGATGCACATGACGAAGAACCTTTGCGTGAACCTGCTAGGCTTCTTGGGCGTGTATGGGAAGACAAAAGATACACCTCAGGCATGGGAGGACCTGCAACGTTTGCACGAAAAAGACGGCATGCCTCCGAAGTAGTATAAAGGTCCTGCCAGCTACGCTCTTACGAAAGAAGAGAAAGAAATCTTCTTTGAATGCCTGCTCAGTATGAAGGTCACGACTGGCTTCTCGTCGAATATAAAGGGAATAATAAATATGCCAGAGAAAAAGTTTCAGAACCTAAAGTCTCATGACTGCCACGTGATTATGACGCAACTGCTTCCGGTTGCATTGAGGGGGCTTCTACCAGAAAACGTCCGATTTGCCATTGTGAAGCTATGTGCATTCCTCAATGCAATCTCTCAGAAGGTGATCGATCCAGAAATCGTACCAAGGCTAAGGAGTGATGTGGCGCAATGTCTTGTCAGTTTCGAGCTGGTGTTCCCACCATCCTTCTTCAATATCATGACGCACGTCCTAGTTCATCTAGTCGACGAGATTGTCATCCTGGGGCCCGTATTTCTACACAATATGTTCCCCTTTGAGAGGCTCATGGGAGTCCTAAAGAAATATGTCCGTAACCGCGCTAGGCCAGAAGGAAGCATCTCCATGGGCCATCAAACAGAGGATGTTATCGGGTTTTGTGTTGACTTCATTCCTGGCCTTAACAAGATAGGTCTCCCTAAATCGCGGTATGAGGGGAGATTGACTGGAAAAGGCACTCTTGGAAGAGACTCAATAATATGCAGGGACGGATATTCTTGGTCTCAAGCACACTACACAGTTCTATAGAACTCTACCTTGGTGACCCCGTATGTCGATGAACACAAGAACAGTCTGCGCTCCAAACACCTGGAGCAATGCGACGACTGGATTACATGTGAACACATCAGGACTTTCAGCAGTTGGTTGGAAACACGTCTCAGAGGTGACAACACTGTTTGTGATGAGTTGTACTTGTTGTCCAGGGGACCATCTTTGACTGTATTGACTTACAAAGGATACGAGATAAATGGGAATACATTTTACACGATCGCCCAAGATCAAAAGAGCACCAACCAAAACAGCGGTGTCCGCTTTGATGCAGCAACCAAGAGCGGAAAGGACACATATTATGGTTACATAGTGGACATATGGGAACTTGACTACGGATCTGATTTTAAGGTCCCTTTGTTTAAGTGCAAATGGGTTAATCTGTTAGGCGGGGGGGTACAGGTAGACCCACAGTACGGAATGACAACAGTGGATCTGAAAAATCTTGGGTACACTGACGAACCGTTCGTCCTAGCCAATGATGTGGCACAGGTTATCTTTGTGAAGGACATATCTACCAAACCGAGAAAAAGAAAAGATAAGGAAGCGAATACATCATACGATGAGCCAAAGCGCCACATAGTTCTTTCAGGAAAAAGGGACATCCTGGGAGTGGACGGCAAGACAGACATGTCTGAAGATTATGAAAATTTTCATGAAATTCCTCCCTTCAATGTCAAGGCTGACCCAAGCATTCTGATAAACAATGAAGATTATTCATGGTTACGGCGCAATAAGCAGATGACACAAGCGAAGAAAAAGTGAAGACTTTCTCCCGCAATAAGCAAATGCTATGTGGGTGAAATTATGATACCATCCCAACTTTCAACTTTTTCAGAGTTCATTTGAAATGCTTTCATGTCTTATGGTTCGAAACTTTGATACTTCGAAAGTGATTGTCCATTTTGTACACGAAGTGCATCAAGTTTTTATCGTAACCCTCTCTACTTTTTGGAACATGCTATGTGGGTGAAATGATGATACCATGCCAACTTTCAACCTTTTCAGAGTTAATTTTGAAATGCTTTCCAATTTCGGAGTCATTTAGCTCAAAGAATGAATTAATAGCAAACAGAATGAACTACAAAACTTTTATGAAAATAAAAACAATCAATTAAAATATTATGTTATGATCAACTAAAATAAAACTATAATATTCTTCAATAGCAAAAAGAATATAATATTTGTGACCTAAAATCAAACTATAAGTATTTAATTGTAAGTATAAATAAAAAATAAATAGCAAAGAAGAAAAAAAAATTCTATTTTTATAGTAAAGTTATTCATAAACTAGTGATTCACACAAATTTTATAAAATTCCAATTTAAACTATTCAAAATTTTAAAACTAATGGCACTAACAGAAAGTTTATAATTTTTGCGACCTAAAATCAAAAAGAAATCACTAAAAGCTATAAGTATTTAGTTGTAAGTATAAATAAAAAATAAATAGAAAAAAAATCTATTTTTATAGTAAAGTTATTCATAAACTAGTGATTCACACAAATTTTTAAAAATTCAAATTTAAACTATTCAAAATTTAAAACTAATGGCACTAACAGAAAGTTTATAATTTTTGTGACCTAAAAGCAAAAAGAAATCACTAAAAAACTTTAAGTATTTAGTTTTAAGTAGAAATAAAAAAATAAAAAACCAAAAAAATGTAGAAATAAAAAAGAAAAAACCAAAAAAATGCCACCTACTGGGCCTCCACGGCCTGAATACGACTAGAAACCCTACATGGGCCAGGATTCAGGCCCGCAGAGGCCCAATAGGCCCACAGGCAGTAGCAAGTTTAGTCCCGAAAGCCTGCATTAGAGAGGAGCTCGAATGGGGAGGCAGAGCAGCGCTTATAAACCAGTGCCGGCGCCCTTCAGCTAGCGATGTGGGACTAAACTTTTGGGCGCGGGGCGCACAAGGGCATTGGTCCCGGTTGGTGGCACCAACCGGGACTAAAGGGGGCATTGGTCACGGTTGATGCCGTGACCAATGCCCCCTTTAGTCCCGGTTGGTGCCACCAACCGGGACCAACGACCTTCGCTTCCCGCCCTTTGGGCTGCCGAAAATTGGCCTTTGGTCCCGGTTCGTGGCACCAACCGGGACCAAAGGGGGGCATTGGTCACGGTTCGTGCCACGAACCGGGACCATTGCTCCGGCTATATAAGCCAACACTTGCGAAATTTTGGCCAACCGCTCCCATTCGCCCCGACGCCGCCCCGAGCCCGTCGTCGTCGTCGTCGCCGCCCCGAGCCCGTCGTCGCCCCGCGCCGTCGCCCCGCCCCGCCGTCGCCCCGCCCCGCCCCGTCGCCGCCCCGAGCCCGTATGCCGTCGCCCCGCGTCGTCGCCCCGAGCCCGTCGTCGCCCCGCGCCCGCCGCCGTCGCCCCGCCCCGAGCCCGCCGCCGTCGCCCCGCCCCGTCGCCGCCCCGGGCCCGTCGCCGCCCCGCCCCGTCGTCGCCCCGCGCCGGCGCCGGCCCTAGGTTGATGATATGATGATGTTGCTGATGTTTTTTTTCCTGTTGATGATATGATGATGTTTTTTTCTGTTGATGATATGATGATGTTTTTTTCTGTTGATGATATATGTGATGATGTTTTTTTTCATATATGCATTTTTTCATATATGTATTAATTTTTTTAAGTTGTTAGTAGATATCGATTTTAGGTTAGTGCATTTTATCACTGATTTTAGGTTAGTTGAGCCTCTTTAGTGCATTTTATGTTTGTTGCATTTTAGGTTAGTGCATTTTATGTTAGTGGAGAGGAAAAAGTAAAATAAGGAAAAGGAAAATAAGTAGAGAAAGAAGGAGAAGAAGAAGGAGAAGACGAGGAGAGGAAGAAAAGGAAGAGGAGAAGAAGAAAAGAATAGAGGAGAAGAAGAGAAAATTAGAATATATATTCTAATTTTCTATTTTCTCCTCTATTCCTTTCTTCTTCTCCTCTTTTTTTTCTTCTTTTTTTTCTTCGACACATGGGGGGGTCGAGAACGTCGGACATTCATGAGAGAGGCGAGGAAGAAGGGGAAAAAGAGGGAGAAGAAGAGGAGAGGAAGAAGAGGAAGTCTTCTCCTATATTCTTTCTTTTCTTCTTTTTTCTTCTTCTTCTTCCTCTTTATCGGGAACGAGGGTCATCGAGGGTCGCCGAGCGGTAGAGGAGAAACCCTAAATCGAAAGTATCGTCGGTGTGAGATACATGTACCGTCGGTGTCGGACACTACATCCACATCCCACAAGTGGCGCGGCCTTCGACGCCCACGTCACTTGTGGGACGTGGATGTAGTGTCCGACACCGACGGCCACATGTATCTCACACCCACGATACTTTCTATTTAGGGTTTCCTCTACCGAAAAGAAGAGGAGAAATAAATAAGAAGAAGAAAAAAGAAGAAAAAGAAGAGGAGAAGAAGAAAGGAATAGTGGAGAAGACTTCCTCTTCTTCTCCTAGTGTCAAAGTATTGAAGAAATCCATGCCTTCATCATTAGCCGGAAGTAACCAGGGCATGTTGGTACGAAGTTCTGCAAAGTTGTTTTGGAATGGAGTCCCGGATAGAATAATCCGCCTTTTGGTACGAATTCAGCAAAGGCCTTCCAAATAGCGATATTCGGAAGGCTCTTTCTGAACTTTGTACCAAAAAGCGAATTATCCTATCTGGGACTCCGTTCCAGAACAACTTTGAAGAGCTTCGTACCATCATGCACATGTTACTTTCGCCTAATGATGAAGACATGGTTTTGTTGAATCCTTTAACACTAGGCAACCTCCCGACCCCTCGGCGATCCTCTCGAACATGAGAGGAAGAAGAGGGTCGTCTATGGGTCGAGGGTTTCAGGGTCGTCGAGGGTTTGAGGGGTCGAGGATCGCCGAGGGGTCGAGAGAGGTTTCCTAGTGTCAAAGTATTTATGAAATCCATGCCTTCATCATTAGCCGGAAGTAACCAGGGCATGTTGGTACGAAGTTCTGCAAAGTTGTTTTGGAATGGAGTCCCGGATAGAATAATCCGCCTTTTGGTACGAATTCAGCAAATGCCTTCCAAATAGCGATATTCGGAAGACTCTTTCTGAACTTTGTACCAAAAAGCGAATTATCCTATCTGGGACTCCGTTCCAGAACAACTTTGAAGAGCTTTGTACCATCATGCACATGTTACTTTCGCCTAATGATGAAGACATGGTTTTGTTGAATCCTTTGACACTAGGCAACCTCCCGACCCCTCGGCGATCCTCTCGAACATGAGAGGAAGAAGAGGGTCGTCTAGGGGTCGAGGGTTCGAGGGTTCTTCTCCTCTATTCTTTCTTCTCCTCTTTTTTTCTTCTTCTTCCTCTTTTTTTATCGGGAACGAGGGTCGTCGAGGGACATAGATGTAGTGTCGTCGTTGTCGATATATACCCCCTCCCGATAGCTTACTATGATTAGGTAGCTAGTTCTACGTTTGGCACTAATATATCCATCTGTCATGTTTGAAAGTAATTGCCATGTTGTAAATATTTGTAGAAACTATGGACACCACCCTAGACGAAGCAACAAAAGAAGCGTTGTTGAGGGATATAATCGCAGAAGGAAGTGATGCCGTCTCGTACTATCTCAACGAAACCGATGGTCTGGAAGGAGAGGGTGAACAAGCTGGCTACGGTGACCTAATGCCGGTGCAAGAAGAAGAACATGAGGATGGCTCCGGTGACCCAATGCCGGTGCAAGAAGGAGACCGTGATGACGGCTCCGGTGACCGAACCGAGTCCGGCCAGGTATATATATTAGTTAAGCCTATGTTGACTAGCTGATTGATGCATTCATTGTTTTGGTGTGTACACATATTAATTAAGTCTTTGTTCTTTTTTCTAGCCCTCCGGATCGAGCACAACTTCGGTAAAGAGACGAGGCCCGAAGAAAAATTTGAGCTCGGATGAAAAGCTTGAGATCACAGCAATCGCGCCCGACGGCCAACCTATTGAACCCCTCCGGACAAAGAGCACATTTGTTGCTCAGTGCGGGGTTCTGGTTAGGGACAAGATCCCGATAAGCATCCAGCAATGGTTTAAGCCGGCTACAGAAGACCCTGAGGTGTCTTATGTCAATGATATGCAGAAAAATGATCTTTGGACTGAGCTGAAGTCAAATTTCACCCTACCGCCAGAGGATAGTCCAGAGAACCCAATTAAAGAGAAATTAATCAAGTCTTTTGCTCTGAAGAGGATGGCAGAACTATTCAGGAGGTGGAAGAAAGAGCTGAATAATAAGTTTGTCGAAAATAATGAGACACCAGAATTCAAGGGCAGATATGAGAAGATCAGAGATCACTGGCCCGCATTTGTGGCCCACAAGACATCGGAAAAGAGTCAGAAGATGTCGGCGACAAACAAGCAAAATGCTGCGAAGAAGAAGCTTCACCATCGCACAGGGTTAGGTGGCTACCTCGTAGCCCGGCCTAAGTGGTCCAAGGTTGAGAATGATCTGGTTCATAAAGGGATCGAACCAGAGACAAATAACTGGCCAGACCATTGCCGGACTTGGTTCTTCGGGGCTGGCGGAACCTTGGACCCTGAAACAGGGAAGTGCATTTGGACGAACGAACAAATGGACATACCAGTCAGTAAGCTTAAGCAGTATATCGAAGCAGTGCGGGAAGGGACGTTCTTTCCAGATAGAGAGCACGACGAGCTCACAATGGCCCTCGGGAATCCTGATCACCCTGGACGGACACGAGGCACGCCAGGCTCCGTTCCGTGGAAGGTTGGGTTTCCGGACGCAGGCGGTTACAAATCCCATGAGAGGAGGAAAAAAGTGTAGTAGACCGAACTGCAGGCGCTGCACGCAAGGGTACAAGCGATAGAGGAACGAGAAGCAAATCGCAGCAAACGTACTGCCGAAGCCTCCCCCGAAGCTACCCCGCCATCTCAGCGCAGAAGCAGCGTGGCTTCCACCGAGCTGCTTCAGCCGGAGCATGCCTTGATGGCTCCTGCCAGCTATCCCGTAGATGCTATAACGGAGTCTCAAAATTGCCACCTTATGATGCAATGGATGAATTTGAAGGTCAAGGCGGCTGTTGGCTCTGTTTATCCTACTGAACCCGGCGCAACTTTTCACTGCCGGCCGATTCCAGAAGGATATGCTAGGGTGATGGTGGATGAGATAACGGAGGGATTTGAGGACCTCCAGCTTGACCACCCTACCGGTGAAGGGGAGACTCGGCTGGGGTCTGCTCTGAAGACTCCATGCCTATGGCGGAAGGAGCTCATCAACCTTCCGAACTGGACGCCTCCGCCTCCTCCTCCTCCTCCGGCGAGTCAGGGCACTCCGCCTCCTCCATCGCCTCCTCCGGCGAGTGACGATCAGGGCCCTCGGCCGGCTCCTTCTCCGGCGCGTGGCGGCACTCCGCCTCCGTCTCCGCCTGCGCCGACGCGCCCGAGCAGCCAGCCTCCTCCTTCTCCGCCTCGTCAGCAAGGGCGGAAGAGATCTGCCGCCGCTCCAGCTGCTCCGGCGCGTCATAGTCCTTCCCTTCCGCCTCTTAAGCAAGTAAAGAAGACAACCGCTTCGTCTGCTCGGTCGGCGTCTAGCAGTACAACCAGAGGCGGGAGGACATACAGATTCGGTCCTTCTCTGAAGACTCCAGAGAAGTTACCATACGAGAGGACCCAGGAGGAGAACGCCGAGATCGCGCGAGAAGAAGTGAGGAAATTCTTTGAAGGGGTGAAAGCAAAGAAACATCCACCTCCGGAGGAGAAGGTAGATCGGGTGAAAGTGAAGCGCACTCTGGCTGCCCTGACAAAACCACCGAAGTCTGATCCGCCGAAAGGAAACTATGACCGCATTATTGGAAAGGAATTTGCTGAAGCGGAGCGGTCGGGAAGTACTGTTAGTGATCAAAGGCTGAAAGAACGACGAGCTGGGAAACAAATTGCCCAGCTCGGCAAACAAGCGAAGCAATCATGCCCCCCGCTCAAGGTGCCTAGCCACAACGTCACTAATGATCCGAGGATGGTGCCCGGTTATAGCAATCTTGCAGATTACCTGCCCGACGAAGTACATTATGAACCCATGGACATGCAGATACAAAGATACGAGTACGGGAAGCCTCTCGTCAAAGATGAAAGATCTCTATCAACGATGATGCGAAGATTGCATGATTGGTACTTGAAAATCTGCAGAGACTCTGGGGGGAGGAGTACTTTGTATGTGAAAGTTAAAAAGGAGCATGACCTCGTTGGAATTGATCTGTTGCATGTTCCATTTGAGGAGTTCTATCAGTTTTTCAATCAATTGGCCCTCGATAAAACAACGGTCGCCTGCTACTGTCTGTAAGTAGTACTACTTCTGTCATTAAGTTTCTCTATATAGCTTAGCTCTTTCATTGCATGTATTTATAATCATCCTCACTATATTATGCAGATTGAAGATCGTCGAATTGAAGAAAAGACAAGTCGGTGATATTGGGTTCATTAACACATATCTCATAGATGCAACTCAGGTTAAACTTCATGCCGCAGCTACCGAGGCCAACTTGCTACAATCATTCGTAATAAATCAAAACAAAGATATAATACTCTTTCCTTACAACTTCAAGTGAGTGTTACTGTCTTGTGCGTATTCGGTTTCCCTTATATATTAGTCAAGGTTATAATAATGTAATTCATGAGTTATGCATGCGTGTGCAGTTTCCACTATATTCTCCTAGAGATTAAGCTTGAGCAGGGACTAGTAACCGTCTTAGACTCAAAACGAAAAGATCCCCAGGACTATGCAGACATGACTGAAATCCTCAAGAAGTAAGTTAAATCGATCATTATCCACCATATCAGTAACTTTGTTCATTTCCTGATATCAAGTAATTATTTTCTTTGTCCGGCAGGGTTTGGAGAAAATTCACCAAAAAAGTTACGGGACTGCCGAAGGAGCTGGAATTTAGACACCCGAAAGTAAGTACTATAGTAGCATGTTCTGCGCATCTCCTAGTGATTCAAGCGCTAGTTTCATCAATACCATTTAGCATTCTTGTTTATCAGTTTGATTGACCTCTATTTCTTGTAAAGTGGTTGTGGCAGGAACAAGGGAATGATTTCTGTGGATACTACATCTGCGAGTCCATCCGCCACACGACGTGTGAGCAGGGCGGGTACTCTAACGAACAATATGAAGTACGTAAATAACAACATTCACAATTTTATTTTATTACCATCATTTGTGTTGAGTTTCATTCATTCATATATATATGTATTGACCCCCTTCTTCAAATTAGATGTTTCAGAAGCGGGATGAACTCCTAGCACCAGCTCGCATGTGAGCAATTCAAGAGGAATTGGCGGCATTCTTTCTTGACCACGTGATCCCTGAAGACGGAGAATTCTATGTGGACCCTGAGTCTGTATGATTATATTTGTAAGAGATAATTATTGTATATATGTAGCCGGTAGTGTCAGATAGATATACGAGAACTTGTTGTTCGACCAATCTCTCGGAGAAGGAGAGGTGGTCGATATCACTTCTCTCTGTATGCATATATGTTCATGATGATCTTCTGTTTCCTTTTGCTTTACTAGCTAGCCAGCGTGTCTAGTCCTCTCTATACGTATGTATAGTACGTAGCGTCGACCAAGCACGGACATAAGAGAGGACACTTCTCTATATTAATTATAGCTAGCTAACACAATATATGAAACACCTAAATTAACCCCCCAAAACCCCCAACCCCCCCCCCCCCTTCAAAAAACAAAACAAAAACCCCAGCCACAGAAATGCTGACGCGTGGATGCCTATTGGTCCCGGTTGGTGCCACCAACCGGGACCAAAGGGTTTCCTGACTGGGCTCTGCGCACTGCCCACGTGGAGGGCCTTTAGTCCCGGTTCTGGATTGAACCGGGACTAAAGGGGGAGGTATTAGTACCGACACTTTAGTCCCGGTTCAGGAACCGGGACTAAAGGCCCTTACGAACCGGGACTATAGGCCCTTTTTCTACCAATGATCCTACACCTTCAGTACCCACAAGTTCATTATCCGGAAGAACCGGTTGCCCAGACGGTTCAAGTGTCAGCCCATCTGAGTGTCATTCATACAAGTAAGCGAGATAAATTCGATAAATAATTAGTATTAAATCATGGAAAAAAAATTAGTCAAAGATTTACCTCTAGGGACACCTGACGATGTTGTATGTTCCGCAGATTTGCTTTGTGGATTCCCCGTACATACCTACAAGCAAAGATTTCATCATATTAACAATTGGTTGTGAACTGAAGTTATCTACCATCATATTAATCAGGTGGGATTGTCTTCCTGCTTAGCTGTCATAATATCCATTTTTGAATTTTTTATATAGTCAAGTCGGAATTGTGATGACCTAAAAGCATTGTGGATCTGGTGCTTGTTCTGACTATAGATTTCTTAATCCGAATTCAGGAAGATTTTGATGAATTTAGTGATGTTGAGGATCTCTATAGCACATTCCCTATGGAGAAGGTTGAAGCACTCGAAGACATGGTTTCATTTGCTCCTTCCATTCTTATCAACGTGAGCTGTGAGCTGTTAATAGAATCGACTGGCAAACTTTCTTATGTTTTTCCCCACTCATACTGCTACTCTGCTATGCTGGTGCAGACCATTTCTCTAACATGTTTTTATGGGTAATTATATATTTCTCAACATCGCTTCTTGTTTGGTTGCCAGGGTGTTGCTGCTGTTTCCACTACTGCAGTTTTGAGTACGAAGAGTCCGACAGCAACTTCACCTACTCAGGTACATGTTATTAAATCCCAGTATTAGTATTCTTTCAAAAAAAAATCCCAGTATTAGTATATCGAATAGTCAGAACACAATGGTTGTTATGTGCCCAGTGTCAACTTAGTTGGCATCCTGGATGCTGTAATCTTGTCAACCTTCACATGCTAGTATTGATTTTTTTGATCATCTTTTTACAAGCTAATCCTTGAATATAAATACACGTGGTTGTTGCTAGTATTGCTATTTGGTTGCAAGTTTGAGGAATTGGTCATTTCTGATATATTCAGGTATACAACGGTCCTGGCCTCCGTATTGGGAGGTTTTCTTTAATGAGAATGTTTCTAAACTTTTTTTTTCAACATTCATGTACTTTCGTTAGTGAACTTGGAGACAACATTAAGTATGTAAACAGTCTGCTTCTAAATTGTTTGACTATGCTTATTGGACAGGCTGCTTCTTGGCAGTGTAAAGTTAGCAGACCAAGCCACACAACCAACCAGTCAAAGTAAGTAAAAGCTGCACACTCATTTATGCAAACATGTACAGCAACTAAACATGATCAGCATCATGCGTAAAGATGTCCTAAACGATTCTGTTGCAAATTTCAGAAATGGTGCCCGGCATACCATGCTCCAGGAAAGGAGGTCATGTGCTTGATGTATATGTAATATAAGATTGCCGACAGTGAGCATTCCAAGTAAGCACTTGCAACCAACTCAAATATGCATTTTCTTTACTGCTGTTTGGCCTACCATGCTCCAGCAAATATAGTCATAACCGAGGGATTATTGAGTAAATTAAGTAATGAGCGATTATTGAGTATAAACTTGCAATACGTACAGCACAAGTTGGATCTTGGGCGCATCCAGGAGGGGATCACCAGGGGATTTACAGTCTACTGAAGAGATCACACAACAGATCGCTTCGCGTCTCCTGAAGCGATCCCACGGTAGTTCACCGCCTCCTGAGACGATTTTTTGTATGGCCTTCAGTATGTAATATTAAGTACAAAATAATGTGTATGAACTTGCATTACGTTGAGAACCTGTGGGTGGTCACAGGGTGGCGCCGTCGGATCGGGGTCGTGATCGCCGGCGAACACGACACGCGGGATCGCGTCCCCGTTTCCTCGCCCGATCCAACAGCAGACCGCCGCCTCCTGCAACCGCGACGGCGAAGGTTTCGTTAGGCCGCGTTAGAGGGATGGATCGGCGCGGCGCAGGGATGGATCTACCGCGGCGCGGCACAGGATGGATCCGCCGCGGCGCGGTCCAGGGATGGATCCGCCGCGGAGTGGGCGTAGGGTTGGATCGGGCGTGCGATCGGGCGGCGTCGGAGATCGATCTGCTGTTTCGGGCAGGGGCGGAGATAGATCAGCTGCGTGAACGAGGGAGCGAAACCAGCGGTTTTTGATGTAGCGGGTTTTTTCGTTCGAGGGTAGTGCACAGGTCGTACGACGACGAAAAAAATCGGTGGTGGGAGTATGACGAAAATAAACCAGCGAAAAAAAACCGCGTGGACTATCCACCAACTGCTCCATTAGAAGTAGAGATCATTAAACCGTGCCCCAGCTTGCTGGAGAAAGTCACGGGCTGACCCAAACATACGACTAGCATGAAGCATGAAATCCTGAATGCATACATCCATCTCACGTACGTGTGTCAAAAAAAATGTAGGTGTGTCTCTAAAAAAACATACGCATGTGTAGATGCCTAATTTCAAATGCCATCATCGCTCTTTATCCCGTCTCTTTTTTTTTGGACAAGGCATGTCTCTCTCTAGGGTTACGGGATGTGACCTGCCGCCGGTGCTGTCTCGAAGGCTGCCGCAAGTCTCTCCGGTTGACTTAGTCGTTCGTTTGTGCTCCTAGCTCGACGATTCTTCGACCGACCACCGTCCGTCCATGCCGGGCCCATAGCTGCTCGTCCCTGCCCTCAGATCGATGTCATAAGAAGTGTTCCACCATGACGACCACCAGATCCCCTGCCTCCCGTTCAAGCCATGTGGTCGCCGGCCTTGGGCTTCATCGGCCTGCTCCGACGCCCCAAGCTCCGCCAGCTACTTGCCTTGGGAGTATTTGGTCTGCGCTAACAAGCTCGGGCAGGACGTCGCCGAACTTCGAGTTCAACGCTGACGAAGTCGTCTAGCCCAACCATGGTCACACACCCCGTTCTCCTCCCAGAAGTTGTGCAGCCCGTGAAGAAGAAACAAGGTGCCAAGTTATAATTCTCCCAGTTGGCTTTTCCTAAATTTAGCATACAGAGCATGTTCGATTTCCACCAGAGATAACATCCAGTTTAGTAATCCAAAGGAAAGGATAATATTCAAAGCAAAATAATAATCATTTACCTGATTGCTCACACAATTAACGGAATCCACAAAAACATCTTAACCAAACAGAGCATGAGGAAGAGATGATTCAGACAGAGCTGCAGTTGATGTGCCCCTGTGTGTGAATTGCTGCCCTGCTATGTGAGAGGTAAGAGTGAAAGATCCCACGACGCTGGCATCGGCGCACTGATTTTAGTGCCATCACCATGGTCATTTCCCGGCGGGTCATCCTTGAATACCAAGCGACTTGACGACGACACCGGCAATGTTTCCTGTGAGCAACCATAATCCTCAGATTCAGATGGTGTACGCTCATCTTTCGCTCATCAAAATGATTTGGATTTTGTGTCATGATTTTCCATGTTGCGAGGTTTGCGATAACAGGTATGGCTGGGACTGCATGGCGCCGGCAATCAGATCAAGGGAACTGACGCTGGTATGTTGCTTACATCTCTTACTGTAGTGTGATGATGACCGAGTCCTGTTAAATCTGTCATAGCTGCACTTCTTCGTTGCAGGTGGCAATGAGGCTCTGACTCTCTTGAAGAACACAATCAGGATCTCCTCCAGGACTAGGGTTCAGATGTGGGGGTGGAGAGAAAAGGAGAAAACTCTGGAAGTTCTGTTCGGGGGGAGAAAACTACTCATCCATTCCTCAGTACAGAGTATTTACAGGGTTCCCTTTTTTACACATAAGACCTCTAGCTATCCTATTATACAACACAAGGACCACCAACACTCCCCCTCAAGATGGGGCAAAGATGTCAATAAGCCCCATCTTGTTACAAATCCTCATAAATGATACGACTCCTATTCCTTTTGTCAATACATCTGCAAGCTGATCTACAGACTTAACATAACTAATTTGGAATAACCCTTCGTCTAATTTCTCTCGAATGAAGTGCCTATCGATCTCTATATGTTTAGTTCTATCATGATAAACTGGGTTATTCACTATGTTAATTGTGGCCTGATTATCACAATAGACTTGAATAGGTGCACCAGCACACAATTGCAACTCAGTTAGCAAGGTTTTCAGCCACATCAGTTCACACAACCCTGAAGCCATTGATCTAAACTCCGCTTCCGCTGTCGATCGAGCCACCACACTCTGCTTCTTACTTCTCCAACTAACCAGATTTCCTCCTACAAACATGCAATAGCCTGAAGTTGAACGTCTATCATCTAAGCATCCAGCCCAATCTGCATCGGTGTACCCCTCTATTCTCAGATGCCCATGATTAGAGAACAAGATTCCTTTCCCAGGACAACTCTTCAAGTATCTTAGAATTCTATTCACGGCATCTAAGTGGCTAGTTCTAGGATCATGCATGTATCTGCTTACAATACTAACAGCATATGCTATATCAGGTCTTGTATGCGACGGATAGATTAATCGCCCAACTAGCCTTTGATATTGATGCCTATCAACAGGATCACCACTATCTACCAAGATCCGATGATTTTGTTCTATTGGGGTGGCTGCAGGTTTACATCCTAACATCCCTGTCTCCTCAAGTAAATCAAGCACATATTTTCTTTGTGAGAGGTAAATACCTTTTGGGCCATATGCAACTTCAATTCCCAAGAAGTAGTGGAGATACCCCATGTCCTTGATTTCAAACGAATTTGCTAACATCTTCTTCAAGTGAGATATCTCCATCTCATTGTTACCTGTAATCACAATGTCATCCACATAAACAAGAAGTATAGTAATCTGATCATGCAGACATTTAAAGAACATGGTATGATCTGCATTGCTTTGTCGATACCCCATAGAACAGATTTCCTTTCGAAACCTTCCAAACCATGCCCTAGGTGATTGTTTTAGTCCATAGAGAGATTTTCTTAACCGACATACTTTACCCGCTGTTTCCCGACTGCTAAACCCAGGAGGAATTTTCATATAAACCTCCTCTTGCAGATCTCCATGGAGAAAAGCATTTTTAACATCCATCTGGAACAATTTCCAGTGTTGATTTACAGCTATCGAGATTAAAGTTCTGACAGTACTCAATTTCGCCACCGGTGCAAAAGTTTCATCATAATCTACCCCATAGGTTTGACTATACCCTTTTGCCACTAGCCTAGCCTTATATCTTTCCACCTTGCCATCTGGAGTTTGTTTAACTATAAATACCCATTTACAACCCACAACTTTCTTATCAGCAGGGAGAGAAGTAAGTATCCATGTTTGGTTCTTATCAAGAGCCGCCATTTCCTCCAACATTGCTGCCCTCCATTATGGATATTGCTTCGCTTCCCTCCAATCACGTGGTATAGGCACAGCCGAATGCAAGGAAGCTATAAATGACTTATATAAAGGCCCAATAGAAGAGTATGAAACATAATTTGAAACATCATATGGGGCTAACTTAGAGGGCAATTTTCTAGCAATAGTGCGAGGCTGCTTTCTATGGGCAATTGGAACGTTCAAGTCATCATAATGAAGAGAAAGTATACCATCACGTGTGGAGGCTGGTGATGAAGTATTGGATGAAGTTGATGGTCGTGAGCTTGAATCATGCATGTCGGATTGAACTTGAACTTCTGAATCATCCTCCATCGAAATTATTTCCTCCCCCTGCACCTGTTCTTCCTCAGTTCGATGCCTTCGTGTATACACCTGTAGATTTTGTTCTTCATTCGGTCTTGACCACCGTATAGCCTTAGTTGGTGTATCATGTTGCTCCCCTTGCATCTTCCCTTGTTCTCCAATAAGATCCACATCGCTATCATCAATCTTGTCTTCATGTGGTATTACCCCAACCATGATTTTCTCTAATGGTGTAGAGTTGCTTTCTTCTTCTTTTCCTCCCCCTGTCTCGCTGTCCAGATCTGAAACATCACTAGGAAACAGATCAGGAAAGACATCAGTTAAATCTTCAGGTTCTCCATAAAATGGAACTTGTTCCCTAAAGATTACATCCATGCTCACAAACATTCGTCTTTCCGATGGGCACCAACACTTGTAACCTTTCTGCTTCCCAGAATACCCCAAACACACACTTCAAAGCCCTTGGATCTAACTTCCCAACCGATGGCCTGTAATCTTTTACAAAACACACACACCCAAACACCTTTGGGGGGACAACATAAGTAGTCTTGCCAGTTAAACATTCTATTGGTGTCTTGTAACCAAGTACTCTAGATGGCATTCTATTTATCAAGTAGGCTGTTGTCATCAATGCCTCACTCCACAAGAACTTAGGAACATTCATAGCCATCATCATAGAGCGAGTAACTTCTAACAAATGTCTATTCTTTCTCTCAGCTAAGCCATTCTGCTCAGAGGTACCTGGACAGGTAGTCTGATGCATTATCCCAAAACTTGACAAATAACCATCAAACTCCTTATTTACATACTCCGTACCATTATCGGTCCGAAGTACCTTAACACATGCATTATGCTGGGTCAAAATCATATTATGGAAATCTCTAAAGCATTCGAATACATCATTCTTGTTCCTCAACACATACACCCAAGTGGTCCTAGTACAACAGTCAATAAAGGTAACAAAATAGCGATATCCATTAATAGACACTACTCCACTAGGACCCCATACATCAGAGTGAATTGTCTGAAGTGGCACATCACTTCTATGATTAGATAGAATATAAGTGCTTCGAGTTTGCTTTCCATATTGGCAAGCATCACATACCAGGTCCTGCTTTCTAACTTTATTGAAGAGTTTAGGATAAAGCGGGCCCAAAATAGGAAAAGATACATGCCCAAGTCTTCGGTGTTGTAGCAGAAATTCTTCGAGTGGTGAAGAAGATAGAGCAGCAGCTACAATAGGTGATGTATCATTTTCCAAATAATACAATCCATCATGCATGCTCCCTGTCCCAAGTCTTCTTCCAGTCCCAAGTTCCTGAATTAAACACCATGATGGGAAAAAAATGGCAACACAGTTCAACTCCTTTGTAATGCAACTTATAGACAAAAGATTAATTGGAAATGAAGGAACATGTAACACATAAGAGAGAGGCATATTGGAGTTGCAGATGACCGTCCCTGAACCCATAATAGTTTGCGTGGAACCATCAGCCAACTTTACGCTTTGTGTTCTTAATTCAGGGACATAATTAGTAAATTCCTTATGTGAACCAGCCATATGTCTAGATGCACCAGAATCTATCAACCATGGTGCATCAGCAAAATAAGGATGATTATCATTAAAAATATTACCACTAAAATTTGCAAAAGCGGCAGAGGTTGAGGCTCCTGGCACTTCGGTGGTTTGCTTATCACTTAAACTTAACCCTTTGAATTGCTGACACTTCTCCCAATCATCCGCGCTCATTTCCACACTCACATTTTGCGAGTGCACCTCTGTCATAGCGGAGGCATTTGCCCTGCCTGCTGGTCGCATACCACGTCCGCGACCAGTACAACGTCCATCAAGCCCCCGGCCGCGACCTCTTCCGCGCCAGTCCTGACCTCTTCCGCGTCCTCCCCCAAATAATCCAGGGCAAGATGCTCTTACATGTCCTGGCTGGCCACACTCAAAGCACTTCCGATTAGAAGAGTTCAACCCAGACCGCTGATAATTTGCATTTTCTGTGACAAAAAGTGCTGAACGCCTCTGTGCTATGCCCTGTATAGATGGTCCTCCAACCTCCAATTTCAGACGTGTCTCCTCACTCATGACCGCAGAGATTGCTTGCTCCAAAGTAGGCAGCTTGCCACTGCCATAAAGTGCGGCCCTCCTATTCTCAAACTTAGGATTAAGTCCATTCAGAAATTCCCTAACACGCCTCCTTTCCGTCCATTTATTGAATTTTTCAATGCATTTGCCACACTCCATCTCAATTGGATCGTAATAGTCCAAATCGCTCCAAAGCCATTTCAGCTCCGAAACATAGTCGACCACTGTCTTCTCGCCTTGGCTCAGGTCTTGTAACTCCTTCTGAATCTTGCAAGCAAGCATTTCATTTCCTACTCCTGAGAATGTCCCTTTCAATAACCTCCAGATTTCAGATGCTTCTTTAATCCTTTCAACTTGCTTGGCAATTTTGAGGTGATATTGAGCTCAATAGCCAGGCCCTCACTAGTGCATTCATCATCTTCCACTTCTGACCTTCTTTAGAACTCTCCTTCAGAGGCTTCTCCACTATACCTAGAATGTAACCTTCAAGCCTCCTAGAAACCAAAATTGTCTCTGCATGCTCTGCCCAGCTCGCATAGTTCTCAGGTCCTTCTAATTTTACAAGAGGAATTCGCAAAGGATGTACTTCCTCTTTGGTCTCCCCTTCTGATCTTGAGGCCCCTTGCTTGCTAATCGCATCAAACAACATCTGATACTTCTCATCCATTGCCTGCAAGACAGCAGCTAGCTCCCCTGCAGTGACAGCTGCTAGAGCATTATTGTTGCCTGCCATACCTTCAATTCCTCCACACTCAGCACACATGCCTTCCCCTGCGATTCACTGTTGCAGCTTCTCAATCTCACACTCTCCCTGACCTCCTCCTTCTCCACGAACCCACAACTCAACTCTTCTGACTCAGAACACAAACACCTGACCTGTTTAGCTACAGCAACGAAGGGGAACTGAGTTGCTGGTGAGGCTCTCCTTCCTGACCGACGCCGCACACCCTCGCTGTGCCTAGTCACCTCCTTGAGCTCGATTTGCTCCACCAACGCTGCCTCCGACCAAACCTCTGGCCGAAATGCTGCACCCCCTCCCACTGCTGCCAGATCACCTCCGGCTGAGGCTTGGACTGGCCACCCCGATCTGCTCCGATACCATCTTGAAGAACACAATCAGGATCTCCTCCAGGACTAGGGTTCAGATGTGGGGGGTGGAGAGAAAAGGGGAAAACTCTGGAAGTTCTGTTCGGGGGGAGAAAACTACTCATCCATTCCTCAGTACAGAGTATTTACAGGGTTCCCTTTTTTACACATAAGACCTCTAGCTATCCTATTATACAACACAAGGACCACCAATAGACTCCATCCTCTGAATCCATCCTGACGGCTCAAACATGTTTAGTTGAATACAACATATTACCACTCTTATCATCTTTCATTAGCATATATGCGTGCATCTACGGATTCCTCTTTTTTTTTCTCTTTCTTTCTTTTCTCAATGCTCAGCTCCCCTGTATGATGCTTGTAATGAGTTAGATTGGCATATGCTGAACATTATGGATTTGGTAGCAGAGGTGCATGTCGGGGCTTGCCGTGGATGAATGTGCACGGTGTGCCGACACCGTGGCCTGCACCATACTCAGCGAAAGCCATGGAGCCCGTGGGGAAGACGCAGAACCTGATAGAATCCACAACCTGAACATTCACTAGCTCCTGGTATGTATTTATTTCCGCTGGATAATGCTCTATTGCCGTTGTGGCCTCCCTGTGACGCCTTCCCAACTATCGTCTTCTTCCCTGAAGCTACATTATAAAGTATAAATTATTAACTAAAATTTTGCCAATGGCAACGTATTATTACTTTGTGTTGGTATTTTTCGTCAAACATACATTCAGTACGGTTTGTAGTCAACCAAGCACAACTTATATGATACCAGATTCAAATTATTAACTAAAATTTTGCCAATGCAATGTATTTGTACTTTGTTTTTTGAAGAACCAAGTAGGAGCTCTGCCAAAATACTATTAAGAAGAGTGAATGGAGTACTTACTGTGTAGAACTGTGGTTATAACTATCCAAATTTTATATATACATTTTTCTTTTCATATTTATAAGATAGCATCTCCTATAAGTTATAGTATAGTTGGAATTCCCGCTGACTTAAATTTCTATAAGATTGAGATAACGATGCTACTTCCGAAAACCTTACACCAAAGGTTGCATACAAAGTCAATGCCCCCTCGATGATACTGCCGAGAGCATCCATCACCATGACCAGGGGAGAGCAAGTTAGGGATGTTATCACCAACATGATTTTTAATGTCTTGTTCTTTGCAATACTGGTCATCTATTTGACTTTGACATAATGCCTAGCCATGGTGCCATGTGCAAGTCATTATTGAGGGTGCATGGAACGAATTGCAAATAAATATATCTAACACTATGTTTCAGGTCTAGGAGACCAGGGCATCTCCAGATCAACCTCTTCGAGGCAATTTTCAGATGCCTAAAATGTTGTCGCTAACACATGTTTGTTATGCTATTTTTTTCTTTTGAAAGAACGCCCTTTACATATTGTTTTGGTGCACATGAGCAAAGGCCCAGTTTTTTATATTCCATTTAGTTGATAGCGACAACCAAATAACTCTTGCACTAAGTTTGGACCGATGGAAAGGAAAGTATTTGCATATTTTTTCTACTTAATAATCATTATGTGCTTTTCATACATATGGGAGATATTTTCACTGGCTCAAAACGGATGTGTGATATTTCCAGCAATATCTCTTTGCTATTCCATTTATGTGTATGAAGTTATTTTCCCTTTTCACTTGGTCACCACCTTTGGGCTGTTACTTTATAATTACAACGATTATGGTGAAAATTTCTTAGAAGCTAAGAGCAATTCTAATTGGACCTCTTCAGTTTTTCATGGCATTTGCAATTGCAGTATTCACTGCAAAACAGTTTCCCATCAAAAGGAAGATACAATGAGGTAGAAGCAGATGGATTGGGTAAATAACACACACACTTCCAAATTTATTCCGTAGCCATTGCAACGCACGGGCGTTTTTGCTAGTACTGTAAAAAAGGCTTTTTATCTTGCCTTGTTTCTATAATATCTTGTTACTCTAAAAAGATATTATCTCATGCAACAAGTATCCTCGTGTCTTTTATTAGCATTTTTTGTGTCCATTCCCATTATACCCACCGTTGGGCCAAGAGACGAGAAGACACGCTTATTTGCGGCTAGTTCAGCCACGCACTCAACTCAGCTCAAATTGAGATGCTGTTGGGGATTCCCATCTCCATCACCATCTTCTCGTCCATAGGATCACCGTCCGATGGCCTGAGCAGCACATACGGCACCATGCCAGCGCCGTGCCGGTTTTTTCGGTCAGGGTCACTGTTCCACTTGTCCACCTGCTCCTCTCCCTAGTCCTCTCCTTGAACTCCTCAAATGCCTGCCTGATCGCCCCATCCTGTTTCCATGACGGCTCTTCGTGCGTGCCCATGTACTCCTCGTCTGACGAGTGCGACGATAGGAGGTCCAAGATGGCAAGGACTATGGCAGCCTGGTACTGGGACGGGAACGTGTCCAACAACACCTTCTCCGGCGCCTCCACAAATGCGCGCATGTCGTCGGCGCCCATCTCGGTCGGCATGTTCCTCCGGGTGAGCGTCGGGCGGTTGGGGATATACCCGGCCATGGGGTACTGACCGAAGTTCACGGCAGCGTGATGCGCTGAGGTGACCCACATGATGGTGGCCAGAGCTTGCGCCAGGTTCTCGTGATTGTCCAACTCGGGCCACCATGGCTCATCCTGCTTGTCGGCGTGGCCTTTGGTGCGCACCTCCGTCCAACAAGCCTGAAGCTCCTCGTCGTCGACGATGTCCGCAGTGCACGGGTAGTAGTGCTCCACGTAGGTCAACGCCCACTGCTTGATGGCGTCCCAAACAAGAAGGCCGTCGTTGGCATAGGGGTAGTCCTCTATGGACAGCTCCAGCTCGCCATCGTCCCTTCTGACCGCCATGCCCCTCCGGATGAGGTCTTCCGGCAGAGCCTCTATGTCGAATCGCCACTGCTGGTCGTAAGCCACAGAGCTGAGCTCCATGGAGTACTCCCCCGGTGCGAAGGTGCCTTCGATGACCCCATTGGCATTGATGAGCAACTCACGAGCATGCGCGTTGATCTCCATGGTGAAGCGGAAGTGCGGGTGCAGCAGGCGGTAGATGGGATGCATCTGGCTGAGCTGCCGATTGGCGGCGATGATGTAGGGCTCGGTGCAGGCATGCGTCCTCAGCCAGTGGCTGACGAGCTGGTGGACGCCGGCATCATGAGCCAGGACATGGGCCTTGGCCAGCTGCCACAGCCAGGACCCCTGACGCTGCCGTCGCATCCAGGTGTGAAGACCTGGCGCCACTGCGGCTTGCGCTTGGACTTGGGCCTGGTCAGCTCGATGACGATCGGCCGGAGCGTGCCGTCGTCGGTGAGGACGAAGAGGGCGCGCGAGCCGTACAAGGTGGTGTCGTCAAGCTTGCGGACCTTGTGTACGTATGGCAGCAGCAAGTCGTGGTAGTCCACCATGAACAACTTCTTGTTAGCGCGGGCCTCCTCAGCTGTCATGACACGTCTGATCTGCTCTTCAATCAGCTCTGCAGTGATCAAGGAGTCTGCCGGGCCGTAGGTTGCCTCGTCCAGCTTGCTCTTGATAGGAAACTCCTGCATGTATAGTTTTCATATCGAAATTAGTAAAACAATCAATGAAGAATTTTCCTTTCCCGGAAAATGAAGGAAAAAAGGCACTGCAGTGGCTAGCTTTTAGAGAAAAGGCAGAGTGCCAGACTTATAAATAAAGCCATGTATAATGGCAACATACCGTGACTAGTTGGATGCTCATTGGGTTCATCCCTGCGATGGTTTGTCTCGCGAATTCCTCGTCTCTGAACCAAGCAAACTTGTCCCCTGCATTTCCAGCAAGTCTACTAATTAGGCAACAGCAATTATCGATCCATTAAGCAAGCATGATGTACGTGTGTAGCCTTAAATGAATCTCTGGTGTACGTACTGTCATGAATCTCGGGAGTTTCAAACTTGAAGACTCTGCGTATCTCCTCGAGGAACGCGGCCCCTTCGAGCTTGAAGAGGTGGAGCAGCTCGGTCTCAATCAAATCGATGACCAACCTGAGCTTCCCCCCTTCTGGCTGCACCGGCTGGTTCCTGAAGTTGTCGTCGTACAGTTTGTCAATGGCCGACAAGGAGGGGAAGCTCTGGCTCTTGTGACGGGCCGTCTTTAGGCCCGTGGTCAAGGCGTGCAGCACTGACATGAACTTCTTTGTTTCGAATGCTCCCGTCTTGCGCTCCGTGAAGGCCTCATCCCGGGGCACGTAGATGTGGTCCTTGTGACTCCTCTCCTCCGCAAATGGGTCTTTCTTGCTGCGAGGACGGCCCGTGCGGCAGCGTCGCGGGTAGGGGTGCTCCTTGCCACCGGGCACAGGCCGTGTATCGTCGTCTGGGTTGCCTAGGTCATTGTACACGTCATAGTCATAGATGCGGTCATGATCCTTGCGCTCGCCACAGCCGTTGCCACGGAGGACCTCGAGCTCGCGCTTGCGCAACCCCACGACGCCCTTGGGCGTCTGCGAAGGAAGGTACGAGCACTGCACCACACACATATATACATGCTAAATCTGTTAAGGGATCAGTGAATTTAAATAAAGGAAAAAGTTAAGGGGGTCAATGAATTTTAAAAAAAAAAACGTTAAGTGATCAATGGCGTTTTCAACTCAAAAAACAAGGACCCCATTTACGTGTAAACAAAGACTGATTGGATAGTTAATTAGTTGACAGACCGCGGGAAAGAAAACACGCTTGTCAGGGCTGCAGTGTGAGGGGTCGATCCAGGAGTTGCAGTGGAACGTGGCGGCGGACTCCTCCTGGCCGATGGGGAAGACCTCGATGTCCCCCAGCAACATCTCACTGTGGTGGTAGTTGGTGACCTGCACGGCACCTTGAAGCTGGCCTCGTACATGTCCCACTCGTCGTCCACTCTACCCGAGTGCTTGACGGCGCCGGAGATGGGTTCCCACTCCTGCCCCGTTTCTGCACACCACACAAACACATATTATCAATCTTGTACGTACATATGCATGCATTAATGTACGTACAAGGGATGTTTGTCACTCACGTGGATCCAACTCGGAGCTGACGAGGTCAACGTGCAACCAAGTTTTTAGGATGAGATCGTACAGGAAATCACGAACGCCCGCTGCCTTACTCATGTGCACTGTCACGGTAGCCTTCATTTCGGTGATCTGCGTGCGGTCCTCGACGTGGACGTCCGGGCGAGCGAGTGGTGGTGGTGCAGCGGCCGGCTCATTAGAGTCGGACAAGGTGGTGGTCGTAGTGGTGGTTGTGCTGGTGCTGCTAACCTTGGAGACACTTGTGCGGCGGCCATTGCCTGTTTTCCGGCGAGCCTCGGGCACCACGAAACTCCGCCGCCAGGCCGACGACGGGGCGGCACACGCACCGCCTACTAGAGGCTTCGTCGCCGTTATCATTTTGGCTAGCTAGCTAGCAGTCTCGGACGACCAGGGAGATGGAGTGTTAGAGGGCTGAAAGAGTGCAAGTTTCACTGTCCTAAATGGCAGTGATTGGTGTCGGAGAGAGTGTGCCCTGGATGTCCTATTTATAGCTAGAGATCGTCCACGTTCTAAATAGAGCGAGAGAGAGAGAGAGCGATGGAAGTAGTATTTAGCATTTGTTTATCTATTTACGTATCCAGCGGCGGAACGCATGTAGATCTGAGGTGTAGGTACTACGTGGTACGGAGTATCTGGCATTGCATGCATACGGTCCATGCAATATTAAGTGCAGTATTATTTTTTACATGAAAAAAGTCTGCAATATGGGCTCGCATGTGCGTGTGCGTTAGAGTTGTAAGGTCCAGCGGCGCCCGCAGGCGTGGGCCACGATTCCGCTCCAGGATGCTGGCGACACCTCTCGCGGCGTCACGCGGAAGCGTGTTCCACGTTCTGCTCCGGCGAGGTCTCCCTGCTAGGAATGTGGACAAATGTTTCTTGAGGGGAAAGCGACCGCCCAGAGCCGTTGGCATCCCAATTTAGAAAGGGAATGGATGGTGAATGTTTACTAATACTGGGAATGCATGCATGGTGAATGTTTACCGGCATGCATGTTTCAAACATGCAAAAGTATAGGAATGCCAATTTGTGTCTACACAATGGATCGTTGTGTCCTTAACAAGCAAGCAAGTTTGCATTTGTACCGAAACAATGTTACAATTCTAGGAAAAGACAGAAAAGAGACAAGTGCTAGCAAGCGTGTTCTGTTATTTCACTTCGGTAGTGCTGGGATGTATTGCTCCACTGAATCATATGTACGGGTTTTTCAGTTTTCTATCTACCTTGTTTGTTTCTATCCGTTTTCTGTGGTTTCATTTTCTTTTATATTTTTTCCTTTTTGTCTTTTTACTATTTTCTTTTTTTACATACTGATTTTTATTACAAAAGACATGAATATTTTTCTATATACACGAACAGATTTTTGGCATATGCGAGCATTTATTTTTGACAAACTTAACATTTTTTACAAGTGCGTGAACACTTCAAAAATAAATGAATACATTTGACTCGAAAAAACCTTAGAAATTACTTGCACATTTTTGAAGTGCGTGAACATGTTTCTAATTATATGTGAGTTTTACCATAAAATGTGTGAATACTTTTTCAAACATACTCCGCACACATCTCCCACTCAATATACTCCTCAGGACCGGCTGTGACGCCTCCATTTATAATTGTGCCCTAATAATACATGCATCATGCACGATCACGAACGGTGACTCACATCAATATCACAACACAACTCTACGACACAAAGGATAAACACAAAACCCATATATTACAAGCCCGGGTCACAAGGACCCAAAATACATAAGTCATCAAAGCGAATAATATCTGACTACATATATAGTTAGACAAATTTTCCCTAAGAGGGCTGAGCAAAACAACGACACTAGATCGAAATGTAAGGCATGCGGCCTAGGACCTCCAAACTACTCCTGGTCCTAGATCTCCACGCGGTAGCCAAGCTCGGGATCCTCTAGCTCCTGGGGTCCATCGTCTGATCGCAACATCCGTGAAGAAGAAAAGAGGTAGCAAAGCAATCGTGAGTACTCATACGAAGTACTCACAAGACTTACATCAGATATATACTAGATATGCATCGGTATCGATGGAAAGGGGGTACTATCTATGGACTATACTGGGAAAATGCCAGACTAAGGGGGAGAAGCTCGTCCTATCGAGGACTAATCATCGGCGGCCATCATCTTGCAGCAATATAGGAGAGGAGCATATAATAATATATAGTAACATGTTTATATCAACAATGCTTTGAGATCCTTCCTCGACTACCCTGCGAGAAAACGATTCCGGAGCAGAACAACATTTAAGTTTCAATATAGTATCCAGTTCTAGTTGTAGTTGATTAGGATACAGCTCCAAGTCGTCCTGTTACCATGGACACGGCTATTCGAATAGATTACTTCCTTGCAGGGGTGCACCAAGTTACCCAACACGCATGATTAAATCTGGCAGGACACATTTTCCTGGGTAATGTCCGGGCTTGCCTGATCGACAAGCCATAGAGTAACCTAGACTCTCTAGAGAGGTCAACACGCCAATCAAAATCCTATGTACGAAGGGGTCCTGGGCCCATCACCCTAAGTACTCCGTCACGTTGCTTGACTGGCCCGGGACCAGGCCCGCGTCGGGATCAGGCATGCCGCCCACCCCAGCAATCAGCTCGCATCTCTGAACTGTACATCTGGATCACTTTCGGAAGGAACGTACAACGCCGAGGTTCCCATATACAATTATCCCGCATGGTGGTTAGTGCGACAAAGGAACATAGCCCAACTCAGGCAAAATGCCCAAATCCGTTAGTGTATTATTAGCATCTCGCGGAGACGGCCCAGGGCCATCGCACCGACTAGGTAACTCACTGACCATGACCATGGACGAGGCTCACGTCTCAACTAGGTGGTCTCCACCTACCCTGTTGTTCCGCCACATTATCTCTCCTGGGTTCCCTTGGGGCCGACCCGTCTTTATCATTGTAACAGTCGGGGTTCAGGCCCATACCATCAAGGTGAAACTGGAGGAATCACGCTCGATAGGTTTCCCATGATATACTGCACGGCAAAGTCATCGCCTAGAGAAAAATACGAGGAATCACCATCAGTAGATCACACTAGATGTGCTACACTACATAGTCGCCATCGAGAGTGAAATACAAAGAATCATCCTCGGTAGATCACACTTGGTATGGCTCGGTAGAGTTGTACAGTTGTAAGAGACTTTAGGGGTGTCCTGGTGTCGGTACAGTGATGCATCATCTCGGTCAACCCAGATAGTATGGCATGGCAACATGGACAAGGGACTAGGGCCACTGATGGTACACTAACTTAGCTATTCTAAGCAGATATGATGATACATAAAGTATCAATAGCAGGTTATCAAAAACAAACTATGCATCGGAATAGGGGCTATCGGATCAATAACAGTAGCAAAACCTAATGCAAGAATAAGAGAGTAATAATGGGCGATATCTGGATGATCAAGGGGCTTTTCCTTGCCTGGAAGCTCTGCTAAGAAGGACGGTCATCGTCGACGTATTCGTACTCTGGGGCAACGGCAGTCTCGGAGTCTACTGAAAGAATAAAGGAGGGGGGGGGTAATAGATAAATAACAGAGCAAACAAATGCAACACAATGCATGTCAATACTAGCCCGGCGGAGCCTAGTCCCAGACATGGCCCATCTGATCAAGCAGGCCTCCTCCGTCGAGTCGACCACGAGGATGCGGGGTAGGCATCGTCCACGTCGATGCGGGAATAATTGCTTTAACTAAAAAACTAACTAGTTCAATTAATTTTCTTACTAAAAAGAAACTATTTCTATAGTAAAATAAAGTAGTTTTACTAAATCAACTAGTTCAACTACTAAGCACTTACTATAAATAAAATAAAGTAATACTTACTAAAAATAAACTACTTCTATAGTAAAATAAAGTAGTTTTATTAAATCAACTAGTTCAACTACTAAGCACTTACTATAAATAAAATAAAGTAGTACTTATTAAAAATAAACTAGTTTAACTAGTTCTATTATTTTTTCTAACTAATTCTATTAAACACTTACTAAAAACATCGAACTCAACTAATCTAAAATGCACACTAACCTAACATCTAATGCACTAACCTAAATCAGAGAATGTTCAAAAAAATAGTATTGCTTAGTTTTTTAAAAGAAATGTTCAAATAGAAAATTTAGTAAAAAAATACATATATGAAAAAAAATGAAAAAAAGAGAGCCGGGGCGGCGGCTCACAGCGGGGCCGGTCGGCGAGGGCAGCCGACGGCGACACGGGCGACGGCGACGGCGTGCGGGGGCGCGCGGGCCGGGGACGGTGTCGTTGTGGGCGGCGGACGTCGTCGGCGTGGGCTCCGGGGCGGGGGCGATGGCGACGACGTCCGGCAGCCTGGCGGCGTCGAGGAGGTCCTCCGCGCGCGTCGTCGGTGGCAACTGCTAGACAAAAACTGAAACTTTCTAAGTGGTTGCTATATATACATAAAGCATTGGTCCTAGTTCGTGGCACCAACCGGGACCCACCAACCGCGACCAAAGGTCTTTTTTCAGCAGCCCAAAGGGCGGGAAACAAAGACTTTTCGTCCTGATTGGTGCCACAAACCGGGACCAATGCATTGGTCCCGGTTCGTGGCACCAACCGGGACCAATGCCCCCCTTTAGTCCTGGTTGGTGCCACAAACCGGGACCAAAGTAGGGCATTGGTCCCGGTTCGTGGCACCAACCGAGACCAATGGTCTGTGCCTGCCAAAGCCGTGGTTGGGTGGGATGTTTAGTCCCACCTCGCTAGCTGAGGAGCTGCCGCACCTGTTTATAAGCGCCGCCCTGCCATATCTCTCGAACTCCTCTGAATTACAGGCATGTGGGCCTAATCTCACACTGCTATGCCTGTGGGCCTGCTTTGCCTTCTACGGGCCTGAATCCTGGCCCAACTAGCTGGGTTCCTAGTCGTATTCAGGCCGTGGTGGCCCAGTAGGTGGCATTTTTTTATTTTTTTTCCAGTTTTTTTCTTTTTTACTGTTGCTATTTTTATTTATTTTATTAAAAAATTTATTTCATTTTATTAAGGTTTATTTTATTTTATTTTGTTTTGTTTCTACTTATTTATTTTATTTTATTTTTTCTTTTTTATTTATTTTATGAAAATTCTTTTTTCTTATAATGTTTTGAACACCAAATACTTTGATAATTTTAGTTTCATAAATTTTATATAATTTTAGTTTCAATAATACTTTTTCTTTTAGAGTTTCATTAAAGTTTTCTAGTTCATTCTTTTAATTTATTATTTTTTCTATTAGAGTTTCGTAAAAGTGTTCCAAATCATTCTTTTTTATATTAGTTCATTATTTAAGCTAAATGACCCTGAAATTCAAAAGCACTTCAGATAAACTCTGAAGAGGTTGAAAGTTGGCATGGTATCATCATTTTACCCACATAGCATGTACTAAAAAATTGAGAGGGTTGCGGTAAAAACTGGATGCACTTCGTGTACAAAACGGATAATCTCTTTTGAAGTATCAGGGTTTCGAACGAAAGCTCATCTGTTACAAAGGGATTTTATTTTTTTGAACTTATTTGAACTCCAGACTTTTTGTATGTTCAAAATGCACCATTCAAAGGCACATCATCAATTTTCAACCCTTTCTGGCTTCATTTGTTATTTTTCATGCATTTACTGATTTTTTTAAGCTATATGACCTTGAAATTCAAAAGCACTTCAAATGAACTCTAAAAAGGTTGAAAGTTGGCATGGTATCATCATTCCACCCACATAGCATGTGCTAAAAAATTGAGAGGGTTACGGCAAAAACTGGATTCACTTCGGGTACAAAACGAACAATCTCTTTCGAAGTATCAGGGCCCCGCCCCACCCACCTCCTGCCCCGCCCCGCGTGCCGCCGGCCGCCTCGTGCCTCCCTCCTCCTGCCCCGCCCCGCTCCGCAACTGTGATGGCCTGGCTTATTAGGGATGATAGACTACTCATATCAATAAGGAATTCCTTCTTTTCCGGGAGCTCATTCGGACAGAACTCCAAAGTTAAGCGTGCTCAGCTTGGAGTAGTGTCAGGATGGGTGACCGACCGGGAAGTCGCTCCTGGGTGCACATGAGTGAGGACAAAGTGCGCAGAAAAGACTAGTATTGATCTGTGGGGCCAGTCTAGATCCCACCAGGAGTAATGACCACCGGCGGGTGTGTCCAGGGCGTTACAAGTTGGTATCAGAGCCGACCCTCGCGGTTACACGGATGGTTGCGGACAGGTGCTTGGTCATGTTGTTCATGACGTTTGTGACCCGTCATGGCACACGACATGGCACATGTACCGGACTGGAAGCACAGACGTATGTGCCAAGAGGGAACGTTCCTGTTGCCCGACGAGGACGTCGGTTTCTCTGAGTGGGGGTGTATGTGATGGCCTGGCTTATTAGGGATGATAGACTACTCATATCAATAAGGAATTCCTTCTTTTCCGGGAGCTCATTCGGACAGAACTCCAAAGTTAAGCGTGCTCAGCTTGGAGTAGTGTCAGGATGGGTGACCGACCGGGAAGTCGCTCCTGGGTGCGCATGAGTGAGGACAAAGTGCGCAGAAAAAACTAGTATTGATCTGTGGGGCCAGTCTAGATCCCGCCAGGAGTAATAACCACCGGCGGGTGCCATATCCTCCTCACCCGCACCGCCTCCTGCCTCCCTCCTCCTGCCCCGCAACACCTCACTGCGAGCCACCGGCCGCCTCCTGCTTCCCATCTCCTCCTCACCCGCAACTTTCTTTGCCGTTCACGGCTCCCCTCCACCTACTGGTGGTGACCTTGCGGGAGGCAGCCGATGGGAGGAGGCTCTGTACGGGTAAGATGAATGCCCAGGCTCTTGGTTGGAATAAGATCTGAGAGGAACTGAATTTAAATTGAGGTGTAGTATGAATAATTTCAGTACAGTAGCATTTTTTTCATGCTGTGCGCGGCCGTACAGTGTTGTTTTGAGCTGTGCTATGAAGGATTCCATTACCGTGTACCACGGCTGTGTACGAATTAGTGTGAAAGCTTGTTGTTTTAAACGGTTAATATATTGTCATTAGGCTTGCCATGAGTAAGTAGTTTGGACTGCTATTTGATTGGCATAAATTGGAGAAGGAGGTGTGCATCAAAGGCAGTTTGAAGAACCAAATCAGATGGACGCCAATGTTGGTCAGATTGCAGAGTGGAGCAACTATGGCACTAGAGCACTCCTATCCTTAAAAAGTAGGCAAGTAATCCATGAATCTGTGATCTGTTCTACAACCTGAATCCTTTGAAATTCCATAACTTCCGTGTTCTGAACATGCATCAGACCAATGCCTTCAGTTCATGTATTTATTCCCAGTTGATTATTGCAGTAGAGGGGGTGTACGAACGACTATTTGAGGTAGATAGTGTGGCTGCCACCATTGGTGACGCTGTTGGATTAAAACACTGCAGCCAGTCAACTAGCAGAAAAGTTGTTCACCTCCTTGAGATTCGATTTTGTTGCCGGTCAGTCCCATTCCCACTCAACTGGAAAGTAACTCTGTATCCTTGAAATCTATGTTTTAAATATATTTTACTCATAAATTTTTTCTTCAAGTCGTTCATGTTACGCCCACAATTTTAATCTTGAGTTCTTCCATTGATTTTATAACATCAACAGTAAATGGTCCTGATGCATGTTGTGGGCATTCTAGGACAGGTGGTATATATAGCTAATGCTGAATTAGTTACTTCATGGTAATGAAAATAGCCCTCTGTGTTTCTCCTCTTGCTGATGATCCTGAGCACGCCAAACTGGTTGAGACAGAGAGAAGGCTGAGGAAGCAAGAGGAGAAAGATGCAGAGGTCGCGAAGATGCATCACGAAAAGTATGATAAAAATGAAGATCCTCAAGAAGAAGAAGACCACGAGGTTGCAATGATGTATCAAAAACTGTATGGTCAAAATGGCAAGTGTGGCTGAAGGCAAATGAGGTGATTCAAAAGATTGTGCTAATGTATTGGATATGAATAAACTAATTTAATTTATGTTTTTCTACAGCTACTGAAGCTCAGATAGGCAGTGCATCAGCAAGCAGGAATCTTGCTCAGGAGGTCAAACATGCAGGTCAAGAAGCAAGCCCCATGGAGGTGTGGTCGTAGAGGTATGATTGTAACAGAGTAGGTTAGAGGTTGTTTATGTCATGCCATATAGTTACAAATTTTTCAAGTGAAAACAATACCGCAAGTGTGAAATATGCTGAGACTAATTTAGCTGCTTTGACTATTGTAGATGCAACCGTTCAGGTTAATGAACATGCTGATGAGAGTAGCCGTCGCTGGTTGGCAAATATCGGAAATTAGTGACACCAAACGTAGTTAGTACATGAAAACGCAATTTTTGGAACTTTGTTTTCCGAATGCGGTTTGAGTATTAAGTAGAGACAACCTTGCTTTGCAGGATGGTCCTAAAAATTGGTGGTGCGTCACGGTCTGCGAACATGAGTTCTATGAAGCGGTTTTGAAGGCGAAAAGGGAAGAAGCCGAAAAGAAGATCCAAGAGGAGGCGGAGGGTGCGGTTCTCAAACATTATGGAGACAATATGCCCATGAGAATCCTCTGAGGGCAAAGGCAGATCTAGCGATGAGAAGAACACATAAAGCGAGGATGACGGTGAGTCTGCACATGTCCCTGATAGCAACGAAGATGGATTACATACATTGGTGGCAAGTGAAATCGTGTCAGCGAAGTCAAACAGGGTGGAAGAGCTAGGGACAGCCATGTTAGGAAGTGCAGGAAGCAGTGCAGATGGTATGTGCCTCCCTCACGCCTGTGACAAACATGTTTTTGTACTAAATAATTTTCTATTGGACAATGTGTATTAATGGTTTGCAATTGTAGGCACTGCTCTAGAACGAGTTGGAACTGACGATATTAGTACTAGGCCATGTGGGAGATGGGTGTGAGAGTTAAGGTGAAAAGGGAGATGGGTGATAAGTTTCCAAAGAAGTTTTGGCTTTAACACGATGAACCTAATACTAGAAATCTCCTTCATTTCTATGAAAAGATGCTGGAGTACACAAGGTTGGACCTTGACAAGTAAGTACATCAGTAATGGTTGTCCTTGTCTTATATCGGCGTACTCATGCAAAGGCATAACAAATAATTCTGGGGTGATTGTTCACAGGAAATGGTTTAAACATGTCGTGACGAACTTGATCGTGCTATATGGTGATGATTTTGTAGCTGTCCTGATGGGAAATTAAGTAGACTTGGTTGGTCAGCGATTGCATGCATGTTGGCATACAAGGATGGGAAAATGTATGGATCATGGAAAATAAGATAGAGGCATCTGTTTGATATCCGTTTCATGCTATGTGAATCTATTTTGTCTACTGGCTGTTGCGTGTCCATAGTACATCGTCTGCTGTAACCAAATACAATTTGCAGGAGGAGCTAATGTACAAATTCTGCTGCAACTGACTATGAACTCCTGGGCAATATGATGCGGGAAGATGTTCTTGGCTACAGGATAGAGTGGACCAAAAAGGTATTGGAACTTTTTTGCATTTGCCTAAATGCATAACCAGTAGCACGATGCTAAAACATTTAGATGTGCGTGCGTGCGCGCGCGCGCGCGTGTGTGTGTGTGTGTGTGGTTGACGCACTTGTAAAACCGGACTCTGGCCCAGGAGATGAAGTGCATCTGAGCTCGAGCTCAAAATAGCACTTTCCTAGAAATATATGACTTATATTCTAGATAAATATAATGGTCGAATAATTGATCTGTGGAGACCCCCGCCCGTCACCCCATGAATGCCAACCTTTTACCAATTTGTTGACAATGAGTTACAACTTTTGGTTATGCATAAATGTTTTGTGCATAGCAAAAATATAATGTTATGGCAAGGTGTTGTTCTATTTTATTACTTTTTCTGGAAAAATGTGTTGGGATTTTTTCACCTTCCATAAACTCTAGGGAAGTTGGATTTCATTTTCATAGGCTTGTTAACTTTTGCATTTTATGGGAATATTGCGATCACAAAACACATGGAGCGAGAGGATAAGTGGCAATGTGGATGAGGGCCGTGTTGAAATTGAGGATGTGGACCTGTGTGTGTGTGGAGCCGAGGGGAAGAGTCTTAGGTCATCTTATATGGATATGAAAGTATGATTTTTTTTCTTGTTTAAAAAGTATGATTTTTTCTCCTGTTGCAACGCACGGGCATTTTTGCTAGTTAAAATAAAGTAGACAAGATCAGAAGGCGGAGCTCACGTGGGGATGTGCAACCTGCGGTGGGAGGTGCTGGAGAAAGGAGCACCGTGCATCCAACCAAAAGGTCGTTTTACACAAATTTATGGCCCGTGAACCAGCTACTGAGCCAATTTCAAAACCCTAGAAATTAAGGGATGGGGAGAGGAGGAAGACCATATGGTCAAGAAGGTTGCTGCGTGAGGGAGAAGCAAAGGGTAGCGACAACGCGAGCGAGCCATGGATCTCCGGTTGAAAGCCTCGAGCAGACCACCCCGGATTCGCCGCCCATGTTGAGTTCGAGCAACCGCCATTCATATGGAGGTTGGTGGTGCAGAGGCCGCATCGTTTCACACAAACTCGGTGGGTGACCTATGCTTCTCCTCTTGAGAATGGCTCATCTCAGACTCCAGGGAATCTTCACCACGAGCAGGACCGTGGCTGTAGGACGTGCCTACCTCGCCTTCACCCGGCGACCGACAATTTAAGATCCATCCCAGCACCGACAACGGCACCTAGCCCCTCCTGTTGTCTTCGTCGCCTGGTCCTGTGAAAAGATAGCAGCAAGTCACTAAAAATGGGAGGTATTGCACTCTAAAACAAGAACATGATTAAGGAAGAAGTGCATTAGTTTCAGAGCGCAATGATAGAAACATATCTATATCTATATCTATAGCTAATATTAAAAGACGGAGGCTTTCATAGTTCCCCATACGTCTGCTTATATAAATGAAAGGCACCTTATAATAATTGTTTGTACGATTTCCGAAAAAAAACAACTGTTCATATGGCTCCGTGTCATATATTGAAATCGATCGAGAAGAGACCGCCTGCGATTGTAGGTAATAGCGGGAACCAGCACGCTAGCATCCTCGACTTCTGCACCTTGCGTTTTTCTTTCTTTTATTATTACATTCATCGGGTTTTTTTCCCAGTTCGTTGTTTAGTTTCCACACGTTTTTATTCTTTTTTCCTTTTCCTTTTTCTTTGTTTTTCCTTTTTCTTCTTCTTAAATGCGCGAATTCTTTTTCAAATTCGATGAGCTTTTTCTAGTTTGATGAACTTTTTTCAAATTCGATGAAAATTTTCTAGTTTAATGAACTTTTTTTCAAATTTGATGAACTTTTTCTAGTTTGATGAACTTTTTTTTCAAATTCGATGAACATTTTTCAAAATTTATGAAATTTTTCTTAAGATTGATGAACTTTTTTCTCAAATCAAATGAACTTTTTCAAAAATTGATGAACTTTTTTCAAATCGAATGAACTTTTTCAAAAATCGATGAACTTTTTTCAAATCAAATGAACTTTTTCCAAAATCGATGAACTTTTTTCAAATCGAGTGAACTTTTTTCAAAATTGATGAACTATTTTTGAATATTGATGAACCTTTTCCATCTTTATGAGTTTTTTATTTTAAATTCGTCAACCTTTTTTTAAGCCCTGAACGTTTTTCTTGTGAATGTTTTTTTTAATTCCTAATTTTTGAGAAAAGATGCACATATTTTTTGAACATGCAATGGTCAACCGGTCAGACCAGTCAATTTGTGAACTTTTTTCCTCAAATTAGTGAACTTGTTCTAATTCAAATAGCGCATCTAGAGTAGTTCTTAAACAGTGCGCGCTGCATTGAGGCATTAGTAGCCTGGTGATGTAGTGGTAGCCAGTCTATTGGAGGATAGTTGTGGCATGAGTTCAATTCCCCAGGATGCCGTTTTTTGTTTGGGTGGTATTTTCGCGCTACAGCAGTATTGCGGTACATTGCGTGTCTATGGGCTGGCCCACTAAGGTTCTCCTGTGAGCGCCGGTTAGGTTCGCGGGCGCTTAAGGCGCCGACTAGGACCTCCCGTGTCTCTTGCATCGATTGTTTCAGCGATTAAATTTGTCTCAAAAAGGAAGTTTCAGCCATTAAATAATACCACCTCGGTCTCTTAGATCCATCTAGACCAATTCATATATGTCTATGAAACTTGCACTAACGTGGGAGCTGGCTGCTGAATGAATGTGAAAACGAGATGTGACGATGGCTGATCGCTGCATGGGCCAATCAAAGGATGGATTTCTAGATGCGAAGTGATGGACTGATGTGACTCTGCATGGCCAGTGGAAGAGAGATAACTGATCAAATTTCTCCTTGCAACTCCTTTTTTCATGGCTCACGGGTGAAGCTCCATTCATGGCTGCTCTTCCCCTGTGCGTCCTCACTCGAATTTTCTCATGGCTGCGAGCTGCATCCGGCACATCTGTGAGTTGGGACCCCGGGACCTTTCGCAGCTGCATCTCAGGCTGGCCACGAGCTGAGACGTGTAGGCGACGACGGGGCGACCATGGCCGGCGAGTGCTACAACCGCGGTAGCCTGATGCTGGGACCACCGCCCAGTTTTGTTACCACCACGTGCTATTCTGGTTTGGCTCAATTTTTACATTGTTTTTGTTACCACCGTTTTTTGGTTTACTGGAACCAACATAATTTTTTGCTACCATCCCCAGTTTGGGTTTGCTGGAATCGATTTCAACCTTTTGCAATTTTGCTACCACCAGTGTTTTGGTTTGCTTGAACCAGCTCTAATTTTTGCTACAACCGTCATTTTTTGCTTTTGCTGGAACAACTCCATTCTTGCATTTTTGCTACCAATGGTGTTTTGGTTTGTTTGAACCAGCTTAAGCTTTTGCTACCACCGGTGGTTCGATTTTTGCTGGAACATCATCCAATTTGGCATTTTTACTTCCACCCTGTTTGGTTTTGCTGGAACCAGCACAAACTTTTGCTACCACTGTTGTTCGATACAAGAAATGACGTAGTCGCCAATGATTCTGCAGGGGGGCGAGGGGAGTAGCACCGACGAGGGGCGAGCGTCGGCCGGCGGCGGTCGACAGCGACCGCGTTTGTTTCCTTGACCGTGACCATGACAAGTGACAAGCTGCTTTCTGTATTTCTTTTTTGTTGCAATCTGCCCCTGCTATGAGCTGCGGGCCAACCAGTGACAGGAGATGGCGGGTTGCCGTCGAGCACGAGGCCGGTGATGAGCGCGGGCGGGCGCGGCGATGGAGGAACTATGGGAGACGGTGAGATGTGGGAGAAACTGTGTGAGATGCGGGGAAAGCTGCGCGAGGAGGAAGTCTCTGGGCGAACCCTTTTTTCCGCTAGATCCAACAGCCAGGGCGACTGTGATCCGGTGGCTTGCGCTCGACCGGTCCAAATTTGACCCGGCGCGCCGGCGCCTAGCACTCCCCAATTAAATATCTGATGGTTGCAAGAGAAGAGAGGTATGGTCATGATCAAGGTGGCTAATTAAATATCTGGTGGTCTCAAGAGAAGCTTGTCTGCTGGAGGACAAGAGGAGGAAGGGATCGGGAGTGTGTGTGTGTCTTCTCGGGACCAATCAGCTTGACGTGTGCTGCGAGTCAGTCCATCATTCAATATTAAATATTACTCAAGAGGGACCTTCATTCAATATTAAATATTACTCAAGAGGGACAGCTTTCGGTTTATTCAAATATCACTTTTTATTACTCCCTTCGTTCTTATTTACTCTATAAACAAAATGTGAATTCTGCTTATTACTCAACACATCTTTTGGGAATTTAAGAATGTCAGAAAAACCGTTTGGCATTCTGTAGAGTCGAGGAAGACGTGGCCCATATCCACTATACATGAATAATCATATTTAGCATTAATCACCTGAATCAGCTGACTATCCATGTCCTGAACTAGCGCCCTAACAAACCCTACTTTCAATTGATCCATCATTTTGCGTTTGCTCTATTAACAAAGAACGTTAAATCGTTTTCTCCCGTTGTAAGGTACGGACATTGCTATATATATAATAAAAGAAGGGATTATGGAGACGGGAATCACATTGTCAACCTTTGAGGTCGCAGTGCAGGACCAAGAGCTCGTGCATCCCCGTGGCGCCATCCAGGAGTGTGGTGCGCGGCCCGCGGGAAAACAACAGACGGGGTCGCTGCTGCACGCTTCCAGGCATGCCGCCTCGTATAGGAAGTCCTCGGAGAGCAGCCCCTCACTGCGGAAGCTGCAACCACTGAGGCACGCTTAATGGTGTTGGTGGCGACGGTGCGATGGTCTCGTGCCTTATAGACAACACCCGACACGCCCTGACCGATCTTCTTCGAGCATCTGGTAGTGCTCCATTGTCGTGGCCGCCGCCCGCCGACTATGGAGCGCAGGCAAGGCAAGCCAAGCGAAGCCATGGCGCAGGTGGTTTGCTTGTGCGCTGGGGAAGGCGGCTCAAATTTAGGGAACTCAATTAACGTAATAATGCCCCTTCTTTCTACCGTGTTAACCATGTCACTTTTGATAGTTCTGTTTTTTGCGGCAATAGTTCTTTTTTTTTGCGGGTAAAAGAGATTATATTAATGAGTGGTTTTGCCACAAAGGCTTACAATCTCATCAGGACCTGAGCGCAAACAGATAGCTGCATGTGGTGAAGAACGGCCAAGCTGGGCAATAGTTCTTTCTTTGATCACACAAATTTACTTATTTTCTTCCCATCCCAAGGGCTCGGTGGTTCATGGTTTTAGAAATGTGCTTATATAATTTTAATAAGTGTTCACACTTTTTAAAAATGTTTTGAAACTTAAAATGTATCATACCTTTTGAAACATGTCTATGTAATTTTAAAAAGGTACTCGTGCATTTTAAACATGCCCCTGTAGTTAAAAAAGGCGTTCATGTATTGAAGTAATGTTCATATAATTTGAAAATGTTCACCTTTTTTTTCAAAAGTGCCCATGTAATTCAAAAAAGTTTTGACATATAAAATGTTCATAAAAAGTACCATGCATTTTTTTTCTAAAGTTAATGTGATTTCAAAAGTGTTCACATGTTTTAGCAGAATTTCTATGCATTAAAAAAATAAACAAGTGGGAGTATAAGAGATAATGTATGGACCAGGTGTAGGGTGTAGCTCTTAGAGTGCGGCCCTCACGACCAGCTTGATGGGATTAGTTTCAAAAGTTTAAATATTCCCTTGCGCTTGGCGGGATTAGTTTTAAATGTTTAAACAAGCATTTGTGCTGGTGTGGCTCAACTGTAGGTGCGTGGTGCGGTGACAAAGATCATCGTATTGGAATTGATCACGCTCGAATGAACTGCAATCAGGTGAACACTGTGGCCACTCGGATGAGGAGTATAATTTGAACTAGATTACATGAACGCTTGTACTACTAATCTTCTCTCTATCAATTAATGATACGCAAGCTTTGCGTATTCGTGAAAAAATCAGTTGTGGTTATTGAGTCTGGAGCCTATATTTTTTTTCTCCCGATGCAACGCACGGGCATATTTTCTAGTTCTAATAAAGCATGGCAAGAGTGCATTAGCTTCAGATGATAATGACAGAAAACCGTTCTGCCGCCAGTTGAAAGAAATCATGTATTGGCTAATTCCGATGAAGATCGGGATGAGATCAGAGAAGAGAGGGTAGGTGAGGACCAAGGGGAGAGGAAGATTGTTCTGATCTCATTCAACTTAGCGATTCCATCGATTACACTGGACTAAGTAGCTGAGCACCACGGGCCGAGGGCCACGACCTTGCTCTCACACACGCTCACACTTACATGGGCCTCAGCCCAGGGAACCCACGATGCACAACGTGCACCAGGAACACTTCTGGTTCAGGTAGCTGACGGTACTGAACCTGAAGGTGTGACATTCGCCCCTCCTTGAGCGGCTGGTTCATCTTCTTCCCATAGCGTGGCTTCTGGAAAATGCCGGCGAAGGACCTCGTAATCCTCCCATGTGGTTGCGTCCGCTGGAAAAGAAGACCATTGCACCCGTACCTGTGTGAGGGTTGCATCTCCCTTCTTGACCATGCGTCGCTCTAGAATGGCGACAGGCTGCACCGGAGTGCTGGTCAGGTCCAACGTCTTGGGCAGCTCCGCGAAGACGGGCGAGTAGTTGGGGATGAATGACTTCAGTTGGGAGATGTGGAACACTGGGTGGATTCGGCCATCCAAAGGAAGATCCAGCCGGTAGGCGAGGTTGCCCACACGTTCCAGCACGGTGAAGTGGCCGACGAACTTGTAGGCGAGCTTGCGGCAGGGGCGGCTGGCGACGAAGACTTGGACGTAGGGTTGCAGCTTGAGGAGGACTTGTTCCCCGATGGTGAATTGGCGCTCGGAGCGCTGCTTGTCAGCCTGCTTCTTTAAGCGATCCTGAGCTCGATTGAGGTGTCCACGCAGTAGCTCGGTGTGCGCCACCCAATCAAGGTCACCGACCGCCGCATCCGATGGCAGCGCATCTGAGAACGCGGCAAACCTCCCAAATTGGGCTCGTGCCCGTAGAGAGCCTTGAATGGAGAGCATCAAAGAGACGAGTCGTGTGTGGAGTTGTACCAGAACTCTGCGGCAGGCAGCCACTTGCGCCATTGTTTGTGGGGCCAATAGCTCCTGTGCGACGTTTTTGAGGTGAATTGGACGGAGTGCGACGTTGTTCGAGCAAATGGCTGTGGTGCGACAATTTTGAGAAGGCAAATAGCCCACGCACGACATGGCTGTTAAATGTGGTTAAATTGGTCGTCAACCAAGCCCGCCCGTTTATGTTAGGACATGTGGGTCCAACTTAATTGTTCCTCAAAACAGCTGACCGTGCCCTGCCGCCCGACCGTGCCGGGCCCGCCACTCTGCCCCCCTTCTTCTCCGGTGGCGGCGGATCTTGCGTTCTCGGTGGCGGCAGCGGAGCCCTCGTTCTCAACGGCGGCGGAGCCTTCGTCCTCAGAAAATGGTGAGTGAATTCAAACCCTAGTCGCCCTCCCGTTCCTCTCTCCGGCCCGTAGATCTCAGCTCGTTTCCTCTGTTTTCGCTTGCGGAATCGATAGGTTGTGAGGGGAGCCCGTGGGCATACTGAGATGGAGCCACCAGATTCAACTTCGAATAGGTAATGCGCCTCTCTCCGATCCAATTTTGCATGCAATTAGGGGGTGGCCTCGTCTGCTTTTTCTCACGGGCTCACACTGTCCTCTACTGACAGAGGGGATGCTGCCGCTCGGACCTTCGAATTGACAGTCAATTTCTTTCCATCAAAGGCAAAATTAGTTGATGGTAGCATATAGAACATTGAGAGAGACACTATTGTTAAATGAGAGGTTGAGTTTACAGAGATTGATCCACAAGTTATACAGAACATGGGAGAGACGGCAGTGAAGAAATGGGTGGAAAAAATTGGTGAGAATATTGTTTGGGGTCCAGAGCAAGAAGTATCACTGTTGCGGTTTGATGATTGGAAAGGAGAGTATGTGAGAAGAAGATGGTGAACAGATTGTTGAAGAAATCGATCGGCAAAACGGCTGGACAAGCAAACGGGCTAATTTTTTTGCTGAGCTCGTTGATCTGAACATTTTTTCGAAGGTTGGATATGTGCCATCACAATTGGCAGCGCAGATGGTAGATGATGATTGGACTACACAGAGGCCATTGATTCCCATGTGTACTGAACTTACAGTAATACCCGAAGAGGGGCAGGTGACTGGAACTGAAACTGAAACTGCAGCAACTATTGATTGGAATGTAGTTGAATTAGATGAGCCTACTGATTTGGTCATTGCACCAATGCCTGACATTGAGATGGCCAAACTTTTTGGCATTCCAGTCGATGACAGAGATAAGCCGGAGAGGGGTGAATCTAGTTTGCCTGCTAATGCTGATGAAGAAGTAGATGGACAGTTGATGGAACAAGCTGCAGATGAGGTAGATGATGCACATGATGATGAGCTGGTGCATGTGTATGACAAAGAAAACCCTGTCATTGAAGTAGGTGAGTTGTTCCCAAGCATGAAGGAGTTTAGGATGTGTTTCAAGACTTATGCAGTGAAACATGAGTTTGATGCCAAGACTGTTTGGACTGATAGAAAGAAGTTTTATGCGAGGTGCAGAGGATTTGATGGTAGTGTGAAGCCTTGCAAGTGGTACATATCTGCTAGACTGCAACCTGATGAAAGTACTGTCAGGGTTAACCAAATCCCCAATCAACATACTTGTATTACAAGTTCACAGAGAGTATCAACCATGACATCACAACTTTGGGTTGCAGAAAAGATCACCCCAATTTTAGCCAAAACACCAAACACTACTGCGAAGAAACTCAAAGTAGACTTGGAAAAGATGTACCCCATTAAACTGAAATATACCACAGTGTGCAAGGCAAAACACAGGGCAATGAAAAATTTGTATGGTGATTGGGCAAATACATTTAGGATGCTTTACAACTTCAAAGCAGAGGTGGAAAAGAGGTCACCTGGCAGTGTTGTGGAGATAGATACAGAGGTATCAGCCAAAGGTGAAGTCAAGTTCTCCAAGTTTTTTATGGCTTTGAAGCCTTGCATTGATGGGTTCAAAGCAGGGTGCCGTCCATATTTGAGCATAGACTCATCATTTTTGACAGGCAAGTGGAATGGTCAGTTGGCAGCATGCAATGCTCTAGATGGACACAACTGGATGTTTCCTATTGCTGTTGGCTTGTTTCAGTCAGAAACAGAAACTTCATGGACATGGTTCATGATCCAGTTGAAAAGATGCCTAGGGCCAGTGTCACCTTTGGCTATACACACAGATGCATGCAAGGGGCTTGAAAATTTAGTGAAAAATGTTTTCCCACATGCTGAGCAGAGGGAGTGCTTCGGTCATTTGTGGATGAATTTGATCAAAAAAATTAGAGGAGAAGAATTTGGGCGCATGTGGCCAGCAGCAAGATCTTACACTAGACAGACACACAAATATCATCTTGATAAGATAATGGCAGCATGTGATGAGTTTGGTTCATGGCTGAACACCTACCATTCTTTGTTATGGTATAGGTCAGCATTCAACACTGCCATCAAGTGTGACCACATCAACAACAATTTGGCAGAGAGTTTCAACAACAAGGTGAAGGAGTTAAAAGATTTGCCTGTGCATGACATGGTTGACCAAATCAGGATCATGCTCATGCGGTTGTGGGAATTGAGAAGAAGGATAGGTGATTGTCTGCAAGGTGATAAGCTTCCAGCAGTGGTACAACAGGTGGTCAATAGGAGCAGATGTCTTTCACACTTGTTTGTTGAAAAATCTTCACCTTGGGGTGCTGAAGTTAGAGATAACAAAATTGGAAGGAGACATGTTGTTAACACTGAATTGCATGATTGCACTTGCCTCGAGTGGCAACACACTGGTAAACCATGTGAGCATACCATTCTCTTCTTAGCATCCCAACCAAAGATAAACATGCACCCATATTTGCATGAATATTATTCGGTAGCAAAATTCAAAGTTGCATATGCTACTTCAATTCCAGCACTAACAGATCAGTCTCAGTGGCCTGAAGTGGACATTGAATTTTCCATGTGTCCTCCCTTGACGAAAAGAAAGGCTGGCAGGCCTAAACAGAGTAGATTCAAGGCATGGTTTGAGAAAGGTGGGAGTAGTAAGAAGGGAAATAAAGATGGAAAGCCAAAAAGGGCCCAAAAAGGTAACAAAAACAGATGCAAGTTGTGCCAGGAACTTGGGCACAGAGTGGGATCTGTCAAATGCCGTTACACTGCTGATAAGCCAAAGTATGTTCTTGTTTATTTGTCTCTGTTTTGATTTGGTGCTTTTTTCCAATTACTATATCTATAACATTTTCCCAATGGCCAGGAGGAAGCGAGCAAGTCAGCCCCTTGTTGTTGAATAGTGTTGGCCAACAAAAAAAGCAAGAGTCAATGGCGGTAGAAAGAAGAGAAGTGTGCCTCAGCATGAGCAGAGTGAAGAAAATCCTGCTGCAGTCAACATTCAGACTGAAGAAACTGCTCTCGAGGTTGAAACTGAACCTGAGCGTGTCGAGGTTCAGACTGAAGAAACTTCTCTCGAGGTTGAAACTGAACCTGAGCGTGTCGAGGTTCAGACTGAAGAAACCCATGTTGAGGTACACACCGAAGAAACTGAAACTGCTGTCAACATTGAGACTGAAGACACTGATCACGAGGGTGTTGGCGAGGTGTTGAAAAGACCAGTGAAAAAAACCAAGATGATCAGTGAACTTGTGTGTGTAGTTGAACCAAAAACAAGAAGTGGTAAGGCGAAGAAGGGCATGCGACGTGGTAGGAAGAGGTAGAACAGAGAACAGTTTTGAAATTTGGGGCATGTAATAATATTTGTAACTTGGTGCGTACTGGTAGTCACTATGTATCCCGTATTTCTATTCAAACTTGTTTGTTGGTACCTTGTCTAAACCAGCCAAATAAAATTCAAATTTAAATTCAAATTTGCGCTCAAATTTGAATTAGGGATGGGGTATTGATGTTTTAATGCTATCTAAAGTACCTCAACTGAAATATGTTTGTTCGCTGATCATTCCCAGCCCTTTTGGTAAGTTGAACTCATAGTCATGAAAAGTGTGTCTCAAATGACCTTCAAATGTAGGGTAAACGGCCTCATATTTAAGCAAGTTTTTTTGCACCTTGTCTAAACCAGACAAATAATTTTTCTACACATCTATTCTACCTATATAGTGTAAATCTAAAGTCTCACTATTTATTGAATTAATTTTCTATTATTTTCCTTTTTTTGGAAAAACAAGGTTTAATAGAAAATTATATATAAAACAAGTTTAAAAACATGAAAATGAGAAAAGTAAGTTAAGATCTTTCTTAGTCAATCCAAAATGAAGTTTTGGTGAGGTTTTCACACTTTTCATTTTCAAAACCCCACCTATACTCTCGGGTGCCCACTACTCTCTCCCTTGAACTCCATACTACATTGTTCGAGGAATGACAATTTTGTGAAGGATTTTTCGTAAAAGTGTATGTAAATCATATTTATATTTTTTTCTCGTTACTATACGACATAATAAGACTATGTGCGCAAGTTTTATATTTTTTTGATTTTTTTTGAATTAGTTATGCTCAACCCTAATCAGCCAAAACCCCTCTCAAAACCCCGCACACTACTGGGTCATCGATCGTTGTGCGTGGACGGTTGAGATCAGGCGCTAGGGTTAGCTACAGTGTATATCGATCCGCATGAGATACCCTGATTGGTTGAATCGGTGGGATTTGGATCAGCCTCTCTCGTTGGGGCATCAGGACCGTTCATTTGAATCCAACGACAAGAGTTGACGCGGTGCATGGACCAAGCCTACGCAGTGCCCATTCCCATTGTTGCATGCGTGCCCGTGCCCACCCGCAGCATGCATGCTCACCCGCAGAACTGCGCCCATGCTTGCATGCGGGCCCGCTTGCATGCATGGCCTCGACGTAGCCCTGCTCCGCCACCCCTACGCAGTAAGCTGTCGCATGCCTACCATTACAACTGATGCATCGTCGCATCAAAGCATGCACCCAGCCACAATGCAGCAGCCCGATGAAGACAACCAAAAAGCCAACGCTGCATGGCGTGCTGTACATGGCGTGCTCCTCTTTGAGGACGCAAAACTGGCATGGGGTATCGATGTGGGTATCGATGCAGTTCAAATGGCGTGCTGCCCGTTACAAGATGGGCAAATGAAGGCGTCCATTATTGTCACGTCTCCCTCTAGCTAGGCACTAGCAAGATGTGCAAATTAATGGGCTACGGCATGAATGCACGGGCGGCACACGCAGAGAACCCGGGGCAAGCGTGTCCCCTTGACCCACGACGGCACAGACGCGTGCGTGAACCCGTCCCCCTTGACCCGCGAACGGTGGCACAGAAGGATCGCAGCCCGTTTCCCACGCTCGTGTACACACTTTCATGAGGCGCCACCAAACGCTGCCCGCCCGTTAATTCTAGGGCGCCACCAAATGCCGCCCGCCCATCTTCACCGGTGAAACCACGTCGCACTTGGGCTATTTAAGCCGGGCACTATCATCTTCCTCTCCCTCCTCATCCACACCCCATCCTCTGCCTCCTCTGCCCTCCTTCTTCCTTCTTCTCCATCAAATCCGATCGAGCCCTCGAGCCACCCCGCCACCATGCAGTACACTGACCCCACCTACCGCTTCCCCCCAACCACGCCGGAAAGGCTCTACCCGGCTAGAGTGTTTGTCGAGAGAAACCTTAGGGTTTGGGCGATCTCGAGGTGGAGGGGCGCAAGGGAGTTAACGGAGTTCTTCCTTGCGGCTGGCTTCCGCCACCTCCCCCGCGGCTCTCCTCGGATGTACCATGTTGAGGAGGTCAACCACAACGGCGTTGTGGTTGGGCTCCTCGCCACTTTCACTAACCCTTTCGATGCTTTCCATCTCCTCGGGCGAGCGTTTTGGGTAGGTTGTGAGTTCATAGTTTTCACAACCTACAATATCTTCACCGACTTCAACGGCATCTTCCCCAACAACGGCGTGATGCACACGCTCCCGTACCCCATCAACAACAGGGAGGGGGAGGAGTGAAGGGCGGCGCCCGGAGGAGCGAGGGCACCCGAGGAGCGAGGTGGCCCCGGAGGAGGAGGAGAAGAAGAACCCGAAGAACTCGCGTTTGGTGCCCCCTATCTATCTAGCTTAGATCTATCGTATTAGTTTTTTTAAGTTGTAATAGTTATGCTACTATTATTAAGTTTTATTAGTACTTTAAGTTGTAAGGCTATCATGGCCCGTGGAACTATGAGTATGCTACTATATAATCGTTGGGTATGCTTCTATATAATCGTTATGCTTCTATATAATCATAGGGTATGCTACTATATATATTGTGTGTTTTGTGCTATTATTTGTGGATTGCTAGGGGTTGTTTTTGCTTATTATTGGTGTATTGCTATGGGTTGCTACGGGCCCGGGTTTCTACACCCCAATCACCACACACAACATCTTCAAAATATTGGCCAAACCATGGGCGCCCCCAAACCATGGACATGCAACTAGGAGCCCCATGCAAACCCACTATGGACATGGGTGCAACTAGAAAATGCAAACTAATTTACTTCGGGCACTTCATGCAAGCATGCAACTCATTTAGTTCATGGAACAGTAGACATGCATAAAAACAATTAACATTTAGCTTTAGTGCATCAAAAAATGATCCATCACAAAATTTAGTGCAAGAAAAAGGCAAAATAAAAGGACAAGTAACATTTTATTGGGCCCCATTTTATTTGCCGAAGTTAGAGGTGGGCTGGTGCCCCTACGCGGGTGGGCTGGTCTTGGGCATGGTTATTTTCTCAGGGCCCATTTTCTCATGGCCCAACATCTATTGGGCAGCCCAGTTTTGTTTTTTTTACTAGAAACTGAATTTGGGTGTGTACTCTGTTAACTGAAGAACAAAAACAGAGGAAACAGAGCATGAACACTGAATAGGGCCCCTGAGAATATCATTACAATAATTCAAGCAAGTTTTCCTTCACACTAATTCAAATTCATCTAACAAATGGTCCTTGGCTAACTCAAACTACTGGGCACCCCTGAAACTAGTTGACACACTAACTGAAACTCTAACAAATTCTAGCGATTGACGAACATCAAGTAAAATAAACCCATAGCAATGACACAACCATAAAATGCTCCAGCCATCATATTTGCTTGCTGCTTCAAATCGATCAGATGCTTTAGTTGCTTGCCAATTTTCTTCAATTCACACTTCAGTTCTGCACTATGCATCATCGGATCGGCTCTGTCCGCCAAATTGGGGGCTTGTTCCACGGCAAGCCGCCCCCCAAAATTGAGCTCTTGGGTTTCGGTTGATCCCTCCAATTTCAACCTTTCAACATAGTCATCGAGCCACTCAAAATGCCCACATTTCTTCAGAACCTGAAAAACAGTGCGCCGGAGGCGCATGAATCCTAGATCCACCACCCAGATCCACCGCCCTAATTCGAGGAAAAAAGAAACAAATCGGGAGAAAGGAGACCATAGGATTGGTCAAGAACACAGATCTAACCTGCCCCGGCTGTGGCTTGCTCAAGCATTTCACAAACTCGCGCCCACGGTTGCCATTTTCTTCCCTCACACAAGTCAAACGCTTCAGAGGCTCCATGCGCGGGCAATCGGGGAATCTTGTCAACGGCAGTGGACCATACTACGTCCATGATTGGCGGGAGGCCGAAGTCGAGCTAGACATCACTCGCCGGCGGCGCGCTTCGTTGCCGGAGCAGAGGAAGAAGAAGGTGGGAAAGGAAAGGGGCAGGGCAAGCAATGGAGGGCGGGGGGGGGGGGGGGTGGGGTGGGCTGGCTCGGGTCGGGGCATGCTTGCGTGGATAAGTTGTGGGTCCCACCCGCATGCTAGCACGGGCATGCTTGCGTGGATAAGTTGTGGGTCCCACCCGCATGCGAGTAACTTCTAGGTCCCGCGTGTCATAACTCGAATCGCTAACCCCTCGTGTTTTTCATGTCATGGTTAAACAGAACCATGTCGCATTGGAGCTATTGTTTGTTTCTAAAAGATCGCATCACAGCCATTCATTCCAACAACGTCGCACTCCTTCCAATTCGCATGAAAAACGTCGCACAGGAGCTATTGGCCCATTGTTTGGGCCGGTCATTGATGGCGCACCTCAGGAACATCTTCAGGCATTGATTGACTCGTTCCGTTTGGCCGTCCGTCTGGGGGTGATAGGCAGTGGAGTAGAGTAGCTTTGTTCCAGCCATCGTGAGAATCTCCCGCCACATTGCGCTGGTGAAAATCTTGTCACGATCAGACACGATGGTGTGCGGTACTCCATGGAGCTTGATGATAGAATCCCAGAATGCGCGGGCCACCTGCACGGCATTGAATGGGTGATGAAGAGGCACAAAATGAGCAAATTTTGTCAGCTGGTCGACCACCGCCACGATCGTGTCAAATCCCTCTGAGGTTGGAAGGCCTTCGACAAAGTCCATCGTCGGATCGTGCCATGGTTTAGCCGGAATCGGAAGTGGCCGCAACTTGCCCGCTGGGTGGCGCAGCTCGTGCTTAGCATGCTGGCAAGTGAGGCATTGGTGAACATAGTCCTCCACCACACGTTTGAGACCCGGCCAGGCAAATAGTTCGCGGACACGCTGATAGGTGGCGGCCGTGCCGGAGTGCCCCCTAACGGCACTGTCATGTAGTGCAGATATTAGCTTCGTTTGGAGTGCAGTGTTGGCCCCAATCCATAAGTGATCTCCCTGGCGAATGATCCCTTAGCGGAGTACGCAGCCTTGGTCATCCAGACTCTGAATAGCGAGCTGAGCCAGCAGTTCCTGTGACGCCGCATCGGTTTCATAAGAGTTGGCCACATCTTGCAGCCATTGCGGGTGACACGTCGAGAGCGCGTCGAGCGCGTGTCTGTGTCCCACCCTCGAGAGCGCGTCAACTGCACCATTATCCGCTCCCTTCTTATAGTTGAACGAGAATTGCAGCCCGACGAGCTTGGACATGGCTTTGCGTTGCAGTTCCGTATCCAGAGATTGCTCTTCTAGTGCACACAAGCTTTTGTGATCAGTGACAATCTCAAACGGGCCCCTCTGTAAGTATGCCCTCCACTTGTCCACGGCCATCATTATTGCGAGAAATTCTTTTCCATAAGTTGATAGCCTCTGATTTTTGACACCCAGAGCCTTGCTCATGTATGCCACCGGATGGCCTTGTTGAACCAGGACAGCTCCCACTCCAGTGTCGCACGCGTCGGTCTCGACAGCGAACGGCTTGGTGAAATCCGGCAGCGCGAGGACCGGTGTGCTGACCATCGCTTGCTTGAGTCTGTCGAACGCGGCCTGCGTGCTATCGTCCCAGTGGAACCCTTTCTTGGTGAGAAGCTGAGTGAGTGGCTTGGCAAGCAGGCCGTAGTGAGCGAAGAATTTTTTTTGTAGTATCCAGTGAGTCCAAGAAATCCCCGCAGCTTGGTGGCATTGTTGGGCACTGGCCACTCTTGCATTGCGCTGGTCTTGCTGGAGTCAGTGGCCACTCCGTCCTTGGAGATGATGTGGCCAAGGTATTCGATGTTGGGTTGCGCGAGTGTGCATTTAGATGCCTTGTCGTAGAGCTCGTGGCGGTGCAGAGTATAGAGCACCAGCCGTAGGTGTTGTTCATGCTCCTGCAAGTCCAAACTGAAAACCAAGATGTCATCGAGAAACACAATGACAAACTTACGATTGTAATAGCCAAAGATGGCGTTCATGAGGCACTGAAATGTGGCAGGTACGTTGCAGAGGCCGAACGGCATAACTCTGAATTGGAAATGGCCATGGTGCGTTTTGAATGTTGTCTTCTCCTCGTCCTCGGCATGCATCCGGATCTGGTGATAGCCCGAACGCAAATCAATCTTGGAGAAGAAGGTCGTGCCAGATAGTTCATCAAGCAGCTCGTCCACCACGGGGAGGGGAAACTTGTTTTTGACTATCACTTGGTTGAGGCGAAGAAAATCGATGTAGAAACGCCAACTTCCATCCTTCTTCTTGACCAAAAGCACAGGGGGCTGCGTACGGGCTCATGCTATGGGTGATCACACTAGTGTCGAGCATGTCTCGTACTTGCTTCTCGATTTCTTCTTTCTGAGCCGGAGAGTATCGATAGGGGCGGGAGTTGATTGGGGGCGCGCCTGGCTCCAGATTGATGTCGTGATCATACTGAGGACGAGGGGGCAGTGAGGTGGGTTCAGCAAACACGTCTGAGTATTCCTTCAGGACCTGCTGAATATTTGGTGGCACTGGTGGCGTTGATTCCTTGACATGTGGCTCGACAGTAACGAGAGCAGCCGTCCAGATATCGTTGGCTACCACCATTCAATGCAATTCATAGGCATCCAGTTGCTAAATGGGCGGTAAATCCGTTGATTTAACTCCGCTGAGCAGCACCTGGTTTCCCTCCGTTTTGAACGAGATTGTTTTCTCCATCCAATGATAGTTCATGGGACTATGGGCGCTGAGCCAATCCATCCCAAGACCCCCATCATAGGCGTTGAGTTGCAGCACCTGCAGATCCGTGTGGAATGTGTGTCCAGGCACTTGCCACGGAAACTGGCGAGCTAAACGATCACAGTGCAGGCGCTGGCTGTTTGCAACGCGAACTAAGACAGGTGGAAGGGGCTCAATGGGCACAGCCAGACGGTCTGCAAAAGTTTGACTGATGAAGCTGTGTTTGCTCCCCGAGTCGACTAGCAGCAGCATAACCTGATCTCCAACCGTAGCACGGAGGCAGATTGTGGAAGGAGCTTCGTCTCTAGTAACTGCATTTTGTGACAGAGAACAACACTCTGCCTCTTGTGCCACTGGTGTCTCCAACAGCTGCAGAGCGTGCATTGTGTCGTCAGATAGGATCTCGCCATAATCCCCCACTTCAATCATCATGACGACTCCAGTGCGTTTGCATTGATGCTCCCTGGAGTACTTGTCCCCGCAGCGAAAACAGAGCCCATTGGCGCGTCAAAAATCGCGCAGTTGGCGCTCGCGACCAAAATCATCACCCCCAGGGCATGGGGCAGTGATCGGGCGAGCTTGGGCTGGAGCTGGAAGAACCTGCGTCGGTGGACGACCCACTAGTGCTGGTCGATGTCGATGTACCCGCTGCTTCTCCAACTCTTCCTCCTGAATCCTTGCAAACACTACTGCCCTGGTGATGCTGGTGGGTGACTGCAACCTGATGCCCAAACACAGTTCGTCCTTCAGTTCCAACAGGAATTGTGAGACAAAAAACTTGGAGCTCAGCGACGGATTGAGGGACTTCAAATGGTACATGGTAGTTTCAAATTGCTGTCGGTATTCTTGAACGGTGCCTGTCTGACGCAGTTGTATCAAACTGTGCATCTGATCTTCAAACTCTTCCGGTCCAAATTTTGCTTCCACAGCTGCCCGGAAATTCTGCCAAGTGAGCATGGGGTGCGTCTGCTTCTGTGCTTGATACCACATTGTGGCCATGCCTTCCATATACAACAAGGCCGTGGTCACCCAGCTGTGTTGTGGCACTTGGTAGAGCTCAAAGTAGGACACACATCGATCCAGCCAAATCCATGGAGCATCCCCTTCAAACTTTGGGAAATCATGTTTGGGTAGCTTGGCATAGTGCTCATGGGAACGCTCCTGCGAGGTGGCTGTCTGGTGCAACAGCAGCGGCGGTCCATGGTTGACCAAACGAGCGAACGGCAGCTGGGCTGCGCCAACGGTGTAAAGCGGCGGTGTAGGGGGTGGTGCGGTTCTGTTGAGGGTAGAGAGCAGAGGAACACCAGGGTCCCCAGGCGGTGTAGGTGGCGAAGGCGATGGCGCAGAGGAGCCCGCGAGGTTGGTGATGGCGTCCATGGCGGACAGATCCCCAACATCGCCCGCGGTGGCCAGATCCCCTCGCGCAGAAGATTTGCGCGCCTCATCGACGTCGGCCTGTGTGAGGTCGATTTGCTTGGTGAGATTCTTGAGCTCGCTGGCAACTTGTTCGTTGAAGGCGCGCTGCAACTCGAAACACTCGTCGGCGGTGGCCTGGTGGGCATCGAGGCGGCGGAGAACCGTCTCGACCAGGCTGTGGAGCTTGTCGGTGTTTTCCCCCATAGCGGTGATGAGGTAGCGAGTCTGGGCCGAAGGTTTTGACGGTGGCGCCGTGATCTCACTCCGAATCAGACCTAACCCCGGGTTGGATTTCGCGCGGTTCACCGGAGCAAATTGCACCTCCCCGGTGGATGTTACAGGTCGATCAAGAGGGTCAGAGAGATCGGAGCGCGCGGTGGTGGGAAAAAGAAATTTTGAGGCTCTAATTACCAACTATAATACCCCGGCGGCGAGCTAGGGTTCGACAGGGAAGGGGAAAGGGGGATGAGATCAAAGAAGAGAGGGTAGTTCGCCGGATCTCGTTCGCCTGCGGCCGCCCCTCGCCGGACTACTACCCCTCTGCCTCTTCCCAGAATCCGCCCCTCTGCCTCTCCCTGGAATCCGCCCCGGCCGCCCCTCGCCAGACCTTGCAGCGCTCGAGCCTCCCCAGCCATGGCAGACTACACCCCACGGTGATTTTTTGTTAGAACCGGTTGTAGCAAATTCAATCGCCGGTGGTAGCAAAAATCTACTACTGTTGCAGCAAAACGCTACATCTAGTAAATAAAAAAGCTTCAAACCAGACTCGGAACACATGAAGAGCTGCAACCGTTTTAACAAAAGCTTCATCCCGCAGATAAAAAAGTTTCAACCCAGAGGTTGAAAATCTTCAACCAGACACTACAAAAGTTGCAACCGTTTAAAAAAAAGCTTCATCCCGCAGATGAAAAAGCTTCTACAAGATATCGAGAAAGCTTCAACCAAAATGTTGGAACCTGTGACGATGTCATTTTTGCTGGAACCAGCGGCATCGTTTGCTACAACCAGCGACTCACTTTGTTGCGACCCTTCACGGCGAGCTACAACCGGCAACGACGACGACGACGCGTTTTTGCTACAACCGCACTGAATTTTTCTGCTGGAAGTGGCTTCATTTTTTGCTGGAACCAGCGGATTTTTTTGCTTCAAACGGTGACATCCGCAGAATTTTTGCTGGAACCGGCCATTAGATTTGCTGGAAATCAGTGCTATTCTTTTGTTTGCAACTGGTGACTACTGGTGATGCTAAGAGCACGACACCGTGGCAATGGCGAGGAACGCATTTTGTGTGTGCTAGAAGCGCCCCTGCCATTGCTGGAACCAACGGCCCCCATTTTTTTGATGCATCCGAAGCATTTTTTGTTGCAGCAGCGACGACGAGCAGCTATGGCGACCGGGGGCGACGAGCACGGAGACGAGGACGACCGGGGGCGGGGGAGGGGAGGGGGGAGGGGCTGCGCAACGCTTGGAGCGGCAGGGGCAGTAGGAGGCGCGGCGCCGCGACGCGAGGTAGAAGATGATAGGGCGAATCGTTTTCTTCAGCCGGATCCAACGGCCCACGCGCTCAGATCCAACGGTCGCGGTGCGACCGGCCCAACAGTTGGGCCGGCGCACCGGCGCAGATCGTTGCCCATTCTGATCTCATTCAACTTAGCGATTCCATCGATTACACTGGACTAAGTAGCTGAGCACCACGGGCCGAGGGCCACGGCCTTGCTCTCACACACGCTCACACTTACATGGGCCTCAGCCCAGGGAACCCACGACGCACAACGTGCACCAGGAACACTTCAGGTTCAGGTAGCTGAGGTACTGAACCTGAAGGTGTGACACATAACATAAAAAAATACAAAGAAAACAGAGGAAATAAAAGTGCGTGGTTCAATACTGTGTAGCCATTCATTGATAGATCTATAAATTCAACAGACACAAAGGGTGGTACAACTTTAGCACACAAATGCAAATGGACTATACTAACAATTCAGTAGTACCATTAGCTAACTGGTAATTACTAGTACAAATGCCCGTGCGTTGCAATGGGCGTAGAAACCCGCAAAACCTTATTCATGTGATATTATGCACCATAGTTTATAGTCAATTCTAATAAAAAATTGTAATAAAGTTACATTAATTATTGTTTTTCAGAGTCTGAAGTTTGGATGCTAAAAAACACTCTTAGGGTTCTTTATCTGATGGAAGATTAATACAGAATAGTTTGTGAATCATTTTTATTTATTACTTTTTGAAAAACACAAATATTTATATGTTTTTTAAACTGAATGTTTTATTAAAACTCGGATGTTTTTTAGGGATAACATTATTTGAACGTTTTAAAATATTCTGAATACTTCTTATTTTTGCAAACATTTGGAAATGCATATTTTTTCAAAAAAAATGTATTTTTTAGGAAATTTTGATCATTTTTTAAAAGCTTGAGTATATATAAAACTATGCACATTTTTTAAACTAATTTTACTATGTTGATTTTTATGAAGAGATTTTGTCGCTTGGTTGGGAAGATTCTTTTTATTATTTTTCATTATTTAGGCTTAGCCAATAAAAAGCACTTCACGTACACACTTTACTTATAGAGAAAATATAACACACACTCTTTTGTTCTATATATAAAAAAGACACGCACACAACCTCATCTCTCTTCCCCCATTTTCCATTCTCAAGCGTCCCCTGCGAGAGACCAATTCTCTAGATTTCTTTGGGAGGATCCTCGTGTTCATGTCCTTTCCCCAGACAACATACCACTGTGGGTTCTGCTTGTTGTCGATGGCACTGTCGTAATTGCCACTGCTTGGGTGGAGCTTGGAGGACCCGGCTGGGATGACCTCTGGTCGGCCCATCAGAAGACGGCACAGCACAATATGCGCCTCGTCGTTCTCATCTGCATTTGCTAGCATTGCGCTGCACAAAAATGATTTCATACTCGTTAGTTCCTTTATGCACTGCTTCACAGAACATTCAGAACATATTTCATCACCCGGACTCTAGGTAGCAGGAAACATGATTTAGTTTTGCTCATATTCCTCCCTTCCACAAACCATTGCCCAGTCAAAATTACTGCATTCCTAGATAAACTACTACTGTCGTTCATGCAAATTTGTTTCCCCCTAATTTTCGAGCTACGAGTATGAATTAAGATATAGAAACCAAAGGCTAAAATAACATTGAATCAATTATATTATGGGACGGAGGGATAATATGAATGCAATTTGGAACAGATCCTGAATTGGTAACTGTGTCAGATAAATTATCCTACAGCTATATGCCTATATTCATGCTTGCCGTCGATCAAAATCACAAATTCAGAACTCTGACCTGACTTCGCATAAGGAGACTGAGGTGGACGTTATCGCCGCGCGCGCGATGGCCAAGGACCCGGCTGTTTGTCCGGCCGAAACCGTGCTCCACCGCCGCAGCCACGTCCGCCGACGGAGCGCCATACCACGCGAACTTGGCATTGACCACGTCGGCGCCACGCGCAGCTGCTAGGAGCTGGCCCTGCATCTGGAACGCCCTGGACCGGGGACCCCGCGTGACCTTGTGCACCGCCGTGATCGCCGCGCCACCGCCTACCCGTGGGCTATCCCGCTGAGGAAGAGCTTCTTGACAAGTGACAACCTGGTAGAACTTGTCCATCTCCATCAGCCTCACCGCCCTGGCCCTAGCTCCGCGGGCCGCCTTTCTCAAAGATGATTCTATTGCTATATGAGCACATAGATCATGGTCGGTCATTGTATAGTCTGCAAAAAAAAAACAAATAATTTAATATAGCAATAGAATCAACATTGTATAGAATCAACATTGAATTGAATTTTAACAAACATGGAGCAAACAGAATAGGCTACTGTTGCCACCACCAAGGGAAGCACACGGCTTACACATAAATATATTTGGTATTTTATATGATGCAAAACTAATCTCGAGCACTGATTTACTCATTGACAAAAAACTATCTAAAAGATCAGTACCACCTTTTTTGTTCATTTCCTGACTGATGTGTATCATCTCTGAATATTTAATACTACCTTGTCCACCACAAATTCTCTAGTAGAAAATAACCAACAGTATATAGATATACAAATTACAATTAGCACAAATAGATTCTCAACTATATATATTGGTAATCACCCTTCATAATTTTAAGTCTTTACAATTCATGTGTGTATCAGTATCATCCGAAAACAGATCAAACAATACCCTGTGCACTTCAACCATAAGAGAAACAAAAATTTATGAAATACATATGCCACCTGAGAATTGGATGATGATATTCTAGAATAGCTGTTGTCTATGTATGACAAACCAGTAATAATAATAAATCACTACAGCAGCAGATGTTTGCACAAAAAACATGTATAAAAATTATGCAATTTGCATGGGGAAAACTTACATTGTGCACGTCGGTATCATCGAGACGCCTTTGGCACCTGCACGCGCACAAACAACAGAGACATCAAAACCAATCATCCTACACTTCAACAACAACATTATACTTTGCACGGAATTCTATCTATGAATGCCAAAATTCAGAATCAGCATGCCGCGCACGGGCTCGCCAGGAATGCACTGGGCTGAACAAAAGAATGGAAACTGAACCGAGTGTGTGCGCACTCAGATTTATATTGGATTCTAAATTATGTGTCATTTTTCATGTTTGCATTTCAGTGCAACGCTTACAATCAAGATGCTTCTACTATTCAGCATGATTTCGCATGAATCCTTGTGTCAGTTGTGTTTGACTTGTATTGAAACATCTGATGTCATGATCATGAGTTCAAAACTTGGCAGTATCTGTGTCACTCAACATAACAGGAGCTCTTTCTTTTGGCAAGATGTACTGAAACATTGAGTAAGGAAAGAGTGATGAAAATTTGAAAAGCAGAGACGATTATGCCCCATGACCAAAAGAATAACAAATTCTTCAAGAAGGATTAACCAAATCAAAACTGGAATAATCAACAGAGAATTGAAACTGAAACCAAGGTGGTGATCAACTAAGCAGAACCAAGAATATCTTCCAATCAACAAGATTCAGGAAGCAGAGGCAGACATGAGTATTTAAGAGTTTAATTTTAGAGAAAAGTATACTTTTCATCCCTCAACTTTCGGTGAAGTCTAGATTTGGTCCCTCAACTCCGAAACCGGACAACTTGCACCCTCAACTAACGAAACCGGACAAGGTTCGTCCCTGGTCTTGATTTTGACCGGTTTTGGTGCTAACTGACCCCGGTTTTGACCGGTGCTGACTCAAATTCGCGTAATTTTTTCATATCCCTGAACTTTTTGAAAGTCACACACTCTTTTCAAATCCACATAGTTTTTTCAAGTTCGCGCAAATTTTTCAAAAATAAACATACATTTTTCAAATCCGTGAATATTTTGAAATTTGTGTACTTTTTTTCAAATCAGTCTATTTTTTTTCAAGTTCATATAATTTTATCAAATCCAAGTTTTTTTTTCAAATCCATGAAGTGTTTTTGAAATTGGCATACTTGTTTCAAATCCGCATAATTTGTAAAGTTCGTGTATTTTTTTTCAAATCGGTGTTCCTTTTCAAATCCATGAACTTTGTTTGAAATTCAGATACTTGTTTCAAATTGACATAATTTTTCAACTCCACAATTTTTTTTCTAATTTGGGTACGTTTTAAGTTCACACAAAATTTTCAAAAGCAAAAAAATGTACACAAATATGAATAAGTACGTCAATTTTAAAAAATTACACGAACTTTAAAAAAGTACGCGGATTTAAAAAAAGTACGTGAACTTAGAAAAAGTACGCGGATTTGGAAAAAGTACACAAATTTTTAAAAAGTTCACATATTTGAAAAAATTACCTGAATTTGAAAACATTAAGCGGAATTGGAAAAGTACGCGAATTTGAGTCAGCATGGTCAAAACCGGGGTGGGACAGCACCAAAACCGGTCAAAACCATGACCAGGGAAGAATCTTGTCCGATTTCAGTAGTTAAGGGTGCAAGTTGTCCGGTTTTGGAGTTGAGGGACCAAATCTAGACTTCACGAAGAATTGAGGGATGAAAAGTATACTTTTCTCTTAATTTTATCTAATTTGGTTTAGAGGACCTGAAACAACATGCACTTTACAACAAAAATTGGACTGGTCTCTCATGTCTAATATTATAGTATAGATTGATTGACGCTCTTGCCTAACATGCTGAATTCTACACATGAAAAAGCATCACCTCGAGGGTCAATGCTAGACATGAAAAAGCATCACCTAGAGGGTCTGAAAATTAGCTACACCGAACCAGCAGTATCATCACTTAGCAGACCTTTTCATTTCTACAAGATTTTGGACCTGTTTTATCCCTGTTTTATGTGTTCATATGTCATTAACAACTACAAAACTACAAACAACATATATAATGCATGAAGAAATAAACACATGCAAGTATTTCGCATACATCTCCAGAATACAAGCATCTAGGCAAGTACCTGCAACTGAATTGCCCGATACATCCTAAACATATCCTGCTGTGGCATGTCAAAAAGCATAAATTTTGGGGCATCGTATTGTCCAATGACTCTTCTCTTGTGGATTTTTTTGGCCCAAGGGGTGGGCATTGTGACCTGGACAAACACCGACTAGATTATGTTCCACAAACCCAGCTGCTCAGCATCTTCTGCTAGGATTACTTAAGCAGAATCTTCCGGTGACTATTTACGAACATGGAAAAGTCCTGATCGACGATCCAATTTTAGATTTTTCCCAGTCATACTTGGGGATCGGTCTTCTGTCTCAGGCCCATCCTTCTTCATATGTATTGCTTTCACCAATATCCTGGTTCTTGGCTCTGGAGTCATCCCTCTCGACTTCATTGTCGTGTAATATTGCAAAGCCTGGTCCAGCTGTCCCTGGGAGTGAAGTCCGTGAACCAGAATAGTAAATGATCGCTGATCTGGACCTGATCCATTCCTCTCCATCTCCTCCCATATTTGTTGTACCCCCTTCTCATATTTCACACTGACATAAAGGTTCAATATTAAGTTATACGTGTCAGAGTCCAACTTACAACCTGATTCCTCCATCCTCTGGATCAAATTCATAACATCTCTCGGTTTCTCAGTTGTCTTCAGAATGTAGGTGTATGTCATGTTGTTTGGAGAGCATCCCTTCTTCTCCATATCATCCAAAAGCTCATAAACTTTTTCCGTCCGCCTTATCTTACAGAAGTGTTTGATCAAAGTGTTGTAGGTAGCCACATCTGCTTGACAACCACGGTCATTCATCTCTCCAAAAATCTTAAGTGCTTCTGGAATCTTTTTCTTGAAGCACAATTGGTAAATGATACAGTTGCAAATTGCCACGTCGGGATTGATTCCCTTCTCCCACATGCTTGTGAATAGTTTCACAGCCGTACCAAGTTTGCCAGCTTTGGTTAGTGCATTTATGAACGCACCATATGTGAACAGGTCCGGCTTAAGCTTAGATGCAATGATCTCGTTCCAAACCCTTTTAGCATCAGCCAGGCTTCCCTTGACACACCAACCATTAAGAATGATGTTCCAGCTCTTTATGACAGGAGGGAACTCATCTTTCTTCTGGAGAAAGAGGGCCTCAGCCTCCTCGACGTGCTTGTACCGACAGAGCGACATCAGAAGTATCTGGAATCCAACCAAGTTGACCTCAAACCCATAATCCTTCCTCTTGTAGAATACCTCGATCGCTTCTTGCACCTTGTGCGCCCCTGCATACCGGTTCAACAGGACAGCAAACATCCTGTTCGTTACGACCAACCCACGGCGTTGTTCAGGAATCTCATCGAAGAGCTGTCTCATAAGCCTGACCTTCTTCATCCGCCCAAGGATGTCGAGCATCTCAGTGTACGTCCTTGGGCCGTGCTCATACGAAGGCAGCCCGGCTGCCCAATTGAAGAACAATAGCGCGACCTGCCAATTGGACCTCTGCTTCTGGAGGACTTTCAGAACAACGTCCTCGTCCATCTCATCGGCAAACTGAAAAAGGTCTTTGCCGAGGTCAGCATCGGCAGCACAGGACTTGAGAACTCTCAGAACTTCACCGACGCGGGCATCCAGGGAATCCTCCAAAGCGCTGGTGTGGCAAAGCCTTGGAGATCCGAGAACATATCCTCTTGGAACAATGCTTGGGTGGAAGCGTGGAGGCAAGGCTGCATCAGGAAGCACCTCCAACGCATTCTGTCCAACAGTCTGCGTGCGCGAACCAAGGACAGCGAGCCACCTAGGAACTGCGCACGGACAATGTTTGAGTTAGCATCTCTCCGGAGATTTCAGAGCATGGCACTTGGCTTCTGTGGTACCAATGAAGAAACAGGTGGGGTGGATACGAAGCGTACCGGGGACGGGGGTTTTTGTCCTGAAGGCTGCGGCGAGGACGGCGTAGGCCGACGCCGGCGGCATCTTTCCTGCCGGAGGCAAAGAGGCGAAAGCGCACACAGGAGCAGTGGCGGAGCTTGAAAGAAATCTCTCGAGGGGCGAAGCTGTAAAGAAAAACCAAATACAAAATCAGACGAATACAGCAAGTTAGATATTGCAATTATCGAGAAACTTAGACAATTATATTGATCTTCTCCACAGTAGCCTTACAAAATACATTTCTAATTTTAGTTTTATATATATATATATATATATATATATATATATATATATATATATATAACATACTCCATAACAAAAGGAACTATACCAAAATACCATTTAACCATGGAGCATTCGGTTCACTACAGCAACACTGCACTATAGACTAGCTTTTCGCTTTTTTACACCCTTAAAGTGCATAAGAACATCTTCATAGCTGTACTTCTCTGTGATTTCACTCTCTATTTTTACTAGCAAGCTATTGGCTAGATAATCATCTTCCATGGTATTACGTAGCCTTGTCTTAATGATCCTCAAAGTTGAGAATGCTCGCTCGACACTTGCTGTAGAAACTGGAAGCGTCAGAAGCAATCGCAACAATCGATCAATCAAATTGTAGATAGAATGTCTCCCTGTCTCGAAGAGATATCGACAAAGATTTGTTAAGGTTGACACATTTTTCAACTCTTTATCATTGGAGGCATCCACAAAAAAGTGTTTTGGTTGCTGCTCCAATCCATAGATTTTCCTGTTGGGTGAAATCTGCTGGATAATATTTCTTGACTATCTCACAAATATCATCAGCTTTGAAAGATCTGAATTTATTTTTAGGGATCAGGGTAGCACTAGTGGTCAATAGATCCAGTACCTTGTCATTGAACCTGAATTCTAATTCATGTAGCTGGGTATCATGTGTTGCACGGAATACTTCCACCCGGAACATTTTCCATTCAGTACAAAATGCAACTGAATAAATACATGACGAGATGACCTAATTAGCATAATTGAACTTGAGAATCAGAATACATGACGATGCTCTTAGAATCAGAATAACAAATGGGTATTTATGCATTGAGATATTTTGGCTAGATGACGAACTTTTTCCTCGACTAAGGTGAAATACATGACGAACTCCAACTGAATAAATACCCCAACTTTTCCTCAAATAAGGTGAAATAAACTTCAGAATCAGAATAACTGAACTTCCTACAATTTGCAGAGGCGAGATATAGACAGAGATCCAGCGAGGGCAGCTGCTCACCGGCTCACGGAGGCACTAGAGGGAAGGAGGCCGGCTGGCCGCCCGCCAGCGTCCAGCGGTCACCCCCACGCGGTGTCCCACCCCCACGCGAGAAAATTGGATATTTGCCACTTTCAATACATGGCTTCTCAAAATTGCCACTTTCAAGATGGGCTTCGCAATATTGCCACTTTGCTCGTTCCCTCCTTGATTACTATGCCACTTTCCTCCTTTTAGTGATTTTCTTTTTTCTTTTTCCATTTATAAGCACGGGAAAAGACCAAACTGCCCCTGATTCTATGTATACAATATACTACATACTGAGATCTGATTATCTGCATCTGGTATTCTCGTTCGAGCAGAGGAGAGAACGAACCACACAAGCACCTGCTGACGCCGCCTGCCCGGTCGCCGTCGTCGCTCGCTCGGCCCGACCGCTATCGCCGGTCGCTCTTGTGCCCGCGCGCCATAGCCGCTCAGTCCGGCCGCCTGCACGGCACTCGCGCCGCTCGTCCCGGTCTCGCCGCTCGGCTGATACTTGAGCCGCAGCGCCGAGCAGCTGACGGCGACGTCCTCGCCGCGGTCCAGCCGCTCTCTGATGGCGTCGCGCAGCGACTCCGGCCACGGGAGGAGGTCCTCGTCCGTGAGTGGGACGCCCCTGCTCATCTTCTCTGTTTTGTTCGACATGGGCAGGGAAGGGACACAGAAGTTGAGAGTTTGCTCTCAGGTGAAGAAGCTTCAGACATGGCACTGCAGGTAGTACCTTTGTTGGCGTGGGAGTGGTGGTCGTCCGCCTCGACGAAGCCGCAGCCCAGCGCGTTGGCGAGCATCGCCGCCTCGGTCCTGCGGCAAAGAATTCGCATAAGAGCAGAGCAGAGGGCAGCTGCTGCTCCCCATGTTGTCTTCTTCAGTGTTGAAGTTGAGAGAGCAAGCAATAAGAGAAGATGGGATGATTGCTGAAATTAGATCCTACGATTTGCCGCAGCCGCTGACCCCCATGATCGCGATCGCCAGCCCTGCAACCACAGATGATTGCTGAAATTTGGAGAGTGAAAGAGTGCGTACATGTGTTCTGACAGTAGAGAAATAGAATTGTTTTAGATTGTTCTGTTAGGATTCATACAAGATTGTTTTATGGCATTTAAAACCATGACGGTATATCACCAGATGCATGATATAGTACTATTTTTCAGTTCCCTGGGTTGCTTCGGAATCCATTTTCCTACCTGAATTTTCATCAGAATGCAAGATGTTCTCAAATGTCCTAAATTCGAGTCAGAATGCAAGATGTTCCCAAATGTGCTGCTGGTTATATGACTGTAGCTGACATTCTCTCATTTTGTTTGAAGGATGTACTCTAGCTGTGTCTGTACTCTGTAGGGTATTCCAAATTTTATTGTTGAACCTTTTTGGACTGCTGTCACACACCACTGTACTATCTTGTGCTCAAATAACATAAGCAAAGATTCATTTGTTTTCCATAAATGGAAAGTGAAGATCATGAGATGGGCGAGCACTGAATTTTTTTTTTTTTACATCTTAATCTGAACATGAGAAAAACTGTGCTGACTAAATGTTGGATATTTATATCCACACAGCAGACCAGAAGTTTCTACAATATGAGTGTATTGACCAGACCACAATTTTGGAACAACCATACTTTAAATGACAAAAACTAAGCATAATCTGCTATATATCCACACAGTACGTCGACATGAGAATAATAATAATGAGACATAAACTGGGCATAATTTGTTGCATCTCACGACTCACTTAAATTTTGAGTTCCAAGCTCATTGAAATTGTGAGTTCATATCTCACATAAGCAACACACTGAGTAGAACTACTAGTGAGTTCACTTCTTCATAACAAGCATATTGAAAGTACTTGTTCACATCTGACATAATGCCATCTCAAACAGATCATTCATCCAACTGGTAGCTTCCTCTTTGGAGTCATCTTCTTCGGTGGAGCTGCTGTTGGCATCCTCCTTGGGGTCATCTTCTTTGGTGGAGCTGCTGTTGGCATCCTCTCTGGGGTAGTTCTCTAGTGGTTTGTGAAGAACTACCCTCTCCCAACAAGATAGCAAGGCGGCTGCACACATATATATTATCACATTTAGATAAAGTATTTTTGTTCCCCATTTGGACATTGCTGAACATTTGCAGCTTACCTTCTAGTGACCATGCTTGGACTGTCCTGCAATATTTTTTCTCTAGTAGGTCTTTGTGGGGTGCTAGGTTCAGCTGGCCTAGCTTTTGTACTGTTCTTTCTAGGCTTCCTCTTCCTGCAATTCAACAAAAAAAAAAAATTTGGCATGATGTGATAATTTAAGCTTTGACTGAAAGAAAAACACTTGCCTTTTTTTGGTTCCATTGAGTGGACACTTGTAACTAGCTTGCCTATGACCCTTTTCGCCACATTTCTTGCAAGTCACTGGCCCTCTAATCATTTTCTTTCCCTTAGAATTGGTGGGAGCGGTGCTATCATCCTTGGGAGCATCATTGGCACCTTTTTTCTTGTGGCCACCTTCAAGACATCCTTTGATCCTCAATTTCCTTTGTCTTCCTTTATTTCTTTTCGCAAGTGGTGCCCCCACAACAAATGGTAGCTCCACACGTGGCCATTGTGATTTATCTGTCATTGGCTCAATCTCTCTCCCATAAGCAGCCTTGAATCTGTCCACAGAGTAGTACTCATGCACAAATTGTTCAAGGTTTACTCTCTTTTGGGATGTCACAAAGGCCAAGACATGTTGACATGGCTTATCAGTGTGCTGCCATTCAAGACAAGTACACGTCTGCTGATTTAGCTTCACGACATGCCTTTCACAGTTCTTGCTATTATCCCACACCTCTGCACTCCAATTAGCAGATTCCACTACTTTTAAGTGCCCCAAACCTCTAGTATTTGCTCTCAACTGAACCATAATTGCCGGTAGTATCCGTCCAGGTGGTAGCCTTTCTCCAATCCTTCTCTTCCTCCACAAAAGCATGATCATCTCTCTAATCTTATCAGCTAGTTCAGCAACAGGTAAATCCTTAATGTCTCGGATCCAGTTGTTAAAAACCTCTGCTACATTATTAGTGATATAGTCACACTTGATATCTGGATTGAAGACACACCTCATCCACTTCAGAGTGTGGTACTGACTCAACCATTTCCATACCTCATCTGATTGTTTAATGATTGGTGTCATATGTTCAGTGAACACATCTTCCCTATAAGCCCTTGCTGCAGGGTACATCCTTCCAAAGCCATGGAACCTTTTTGAAAAATTCTTCATAAGATGGTAAAAACATTCCCTTTGTTCAGCATTGGGAAACACATTCTTCACTGCATTCTCCAAGCCTTTGCAAGCATTTGTGCACACTGCAAGAAGTGGAGGATCTCCTATTGCCATCTTAAGTTGATTCATAAACCATGTCCAGTTGTCTCCTGTCTCAGACGCAATGAACCCAAAAGCAAGTGGATACATCCAATTGTGACCATCAACTGCCGTAGCTGAGGCTAAATGGGCATTCCACCTTCCATTCAATGCGGTAGAATCTATACTCAGATGTGGCCTACATCCTTCCAAAAAGCCATCAATGCATGGTTTAAGTGCACAAAAAAACTGATGAAAATACACATTACCACCTATTTCCAGTACTTCAATCTCCACAACACTTCCAGGTGACCTCTTCAGTACCTCAGCCTTCCATTTATATAACATCTCAAAACTCTCTTCCCATTTACCATAAACCTCTGCAAGAGCTTTTTCTTTCCCCCTCCAGACCGTGTCATATAGAATTGTGACTTTGTGTTGTTCTTGCAACTTTTACTATAATTCTTTAGCACCCATATTAGGTGAATTCCTAAGGATACTCACAGCCTTGTTAGCTACCCAGTCTTGCGATGGCGTTATGGTCTTCACTCTGCTGCTTGAAACACAATCATGTTGATCAACTAAAACTGTGACCTGCACATATAGAATTTAAAAATGAAGGAAAGTTATATAGTAAATAGACATACACAGAGATACAAAAAATAAATAATGAATGGAGGTTATTTAGTTAGCCATATTTCACCTTTACAGTACATTTATCATCCTGTAGGCTACCAACAATCCTCCAAGGACAATCCTCACTTGACTTGCAGAACCCTCTAAATCTCTTTTTATCCGACATCTCCGTGCCTATATCAAACTCCTCATTGATGGCAAATTGCCTCACTGCTAACCTAAATTCCTTCATTGATGGGTACATTGTGCCAAGGTCCATTTTTGGGTGGTCCTTATCATATGTAATCACTACCTCATTTGGTATGACATCACTAACAGGAATGGCAGCACCATCATTATCACTGCCCTGCTCAACCATTCTACGACCCTTTGGTTCACTCTTATCTTTTTTCTCTTCTTCATCCTGCAAGCCCAAAATTTCACATAACTGATCCTCACTCAGTAGTTCAATTCTACCTTCTTCATCATGTGTCTCCACTATTTGCAAGTTATCCCAATCGACTTCTGAAATTGACGTTGCCTCAACCTGTAATGATGGATCCTCAGTACTGCTCCCCAACGCGACCTCTGGGTCATGCCTACTTGAAACAATTAAGAAAGCATGAACACAAGTTTGGATTAGCGGTCATAAACATGTCAAAAGTCACGATCAGATTTTTACAAAGCATATATGTAGCTGAACATAAATTCCTCTAGATTGTTTACTATTTCCCTTCTTCATTGATGCATGATGATTCGAAAATTCTACTATTTCAAAATTCTATTGCCTTTACAATTAGGATAACTTTTACCTCTCATTATGATTTCAGGAAGAAATAAGTCTTTCAAGGTTCGGCTCTATTGAACTAGTGGTTGTGACGACTCTGCTCTTTCTACTTTAGTGAATACACATCACTTTCTTTTTTGCACCCTTACTATATCTAGTACTGCTCCCAGAATTAGATGCCAGATAACAACGACCTTTCCCGCCCTTTCTTGATTTAGATATAGGCTATCAGAATTAGATGTAAACTGTGGATGTAGGCTATCGTTTCACCTAGCAGGGAGCAGCTTAGGAATCACTATTGTAGTTTCTGCAGATTCCATACTCACATGATGCAGTGCTTTGTTAACGAGCCATGCAAGGAGAGATTAATCGCTACAGATTTTTGAATAGAACAAGGTAAGGCTCAATATGATACCGTCCAGAATCCATGAACGCGACGACGAGAACGGCGGCACACGACGTTGACGAGATCGGCGGCACAGGATGTCGAGAAGATCGACGGCACGCGACGTCTAAGCCATCTGCTGCACTCTGCCGTCGAGAAGAATCAGGGGCAACACAAACGATATTCTTGGCGGCCGGTGCGCTGCTCTCGTATCAATTAGTATCAATTAGAATGTGGTTACTATGTACGTGTATAGTGTGCTGCTCTCGTATCAATTAGTATCAATTAGAACATGGATACTATGTATGTGTATATAATCACAGCCTGTTTGGTAAACACTTGGGCAAGGGCATGGGAGTTTGCACAAGGGTATTTATGAAGGGATTAGGCATGGGAAGTAGATTTTTACTCCCATTCCATTGTTTGGCATATGATGGGAATTGACGTGGGATAAAACTCTCCTCACGAATTAACAGGGTACCCCAGCATGTTTGGTTGGGAGTAGTTAGAGCTAGGGAATGGGAATTGAAGGGGTACGAGATTTCAAATCTATTGTTTGGTTAGGGGGATTGGGAATTGATAAGGGAATAGTCATGGGACTTCAGACTCCAACTCCCACCATTTTATTAACAGGGGAGGGGGTGGGAGTTGGAAGAGAATTGTTTTAGTGAGTCAATCTTAGCCCTTCATTATAACTTACGTTAATTTTCCTTATCTATTTCCTTGTCAATTCCCACGAACCAAACACGGAAATACAATTTTTCATCAAACTCTCACACATAATTTTCATCATGCGCCAAACAAAGGATTGGGAATAAAACGACTGATCTCATGTCTGATCTCAATACAACTTCCTACATTAAACTCCCATTCCCCTTCCCATTTTTTGCCAAACACGCTGCTATGATCTACTGCTATTTTTCGGCAACACGAGAAAAAAAAACACCTAAGTCAAGCATAGGGAACAGTCAGGATTTGCTGAAAAGAGCTTGACTTGTTCTTGGGAGTTGGGGCCAAACAACAAAGCATTTCTTTTCCTTGCTTTGCTTGTCATCATCAGAGCGTGTTTTTCCATCCATCTCTTTCTCTCCAGGCGTCCTCATCCATCAATCACCTATCAACGACCGTCCATGAGAATAATCTATCACCTAAAGCCAACCCAAGGCTGAACTCAAGTGAACTGGTCAAGCACATGCTCTGACCTCTTCATGTCACTGCCATGCCAATGCCAATGCCAGCAACACATATGCTACTACCTGGTCAGAGATATCCACGTGACAAAACAAAAAAAGATGACCTTTTCAAAAGTTCTTGCAACACATAAAGGCAAGATTTGCTGAATATGTCATATTACATCCGTCTCAAATTACTTGTCTTAGATTATTTTAGATATGTATCTAACACTAAAACGTGTCTAGATACGTTCGTATGTAGATAAATCTAAGACAGGTAATTCGGGATGGAGGGAGGGAGTAGTACACCTCCCTCGGCTGCAATGCAAGAAGTGTGCATTGATGTTGTCCAGGTCCAAACTGAACATAACTCTATCTCTGGGACACAACCAAAAGAACAAATGAACCTGATGTATAATCCGCTGTTTCTCGACAAAAAGAAGAAACAATATTACTTGGTCAGACAAATGCACAAAATGATCAGGCTCTTCTTTAGCCAAAAAGATTTGCCTTGAGAGTATGCAGCATATCTCACTCAACCAGATGCAATGCAACAATAATGTGGAGACTTTGAAAAACATGCTAAAGAGAACTTCTGAATTTTTGTACTTGATGTTTTCCAGGTCCAAACATCTCAGGAACGGAATCAAAAGAACAAATGAACTACTAGTATGATCCAATGTTTTCCGGCAACACGAAAAAACACCTAATTTAACCACAGGGAACGGTCAGAATTTACTTTACTCCCCACCAGCAAGCTGCTGCTGCTGCTGCTGCTGCTGGAACAAATGGTATGTAACTCATATATGATATATGGGTAGGATCAGGGGAACTGGAAGGAGCCTCCGATCTGCGAGTTCTGCGACGGCGGGTTGATGGCCACCCACAGCAGGGAGATGGTGATGGCGAGGAGGCCGGACCAGACGAAGACGATGGTCGGCGTGCGGCCCCGGCGCCCCATGAGGCCCTTGGCGAACGGGTACAGGTGAGCCAGCACCCAGAAGCTGAAGAAGACGCCGCCCAGGAGCTTGCTCCACTGCGGGATCTCGCTGTAGATGGTGCGGCTGAAGCCGACGGCGATGGCGATGAGGTTGACCATCATGATGACGATGGGCGGGATCATGAGCGAGGTCCACTTGACGATGTAGAGGTCGGCGAACTCGTCGTTCTCGTCGTCGGCGCCCGACTTGGAGGTGAGCGTGAAGGAGATCTCGATGCCGGCAATGACCTTGAGGAGGCCCTGCAGCACGGCGGCGAGGTGGGCGCTGGTGCCGCCAATGAGCCAGAACTGCTCGTTCCTCCACCACTCCTCCAGGTTGATGCCCGACCACTTGATCTCCAGCACCGCCAGCATGCACAGCGTCAGGGTGATCACCAGAAGGTAGGTGAGGAAGGTCACGTCCAGCTCCTTGACGATGAACTGCCCGGAGAAGAGCGACAGCGCCGGCAGGAAGCAGTACACGATGAGGAAGATGGACGTGAACGGGTAGATGCCCACGTTCAGGTACGCGATCCTCTGAAGACACTTCATCCTCCGGCTCGCGAGCAGCGCGTTGTTGCGGGAGAAGAAGATCTCCACTGAGCCGGTGGCCCACCGGAGCACCTGGTGGAGACGGTCAGTCAGGTTGATGGGTGCAGTGCCGCGGAAGGCGTCACGCTTGGTGACACAGTAGACTGACTTCCACCCACGGTTGTGCATCCGGTAGCCTGTGACAACATCCTCTGTGACTGAACCATAAATCCATCCGACACGCTGACCCCACTCTGTCTTGTCTTCATACCAGCATGAGATGACACTGATAGCCTCGGCGACCGTGGAGGCGTCGAGAAGGTCACGGGGGACAGTGAGAGCACCAGGAGGACGGCCATTCTTGACACCAGGGTGATCAGCAAGCGGGCGCCCTTGGAACTCGGCAATCGGGATAGAGTTGATGAGGAAGTTTGAGTTACCGAACCTCTTGGGAAATGTTGACATGTTCATCTCCTCATCATCAAAATCTGCCATGCGCAGAGCCCGTGTCTCTTCAGATGTACCTGAGGAAACAGTGCTCTTGATCTTGCGCTTCTTCGGGAAGCAACAGCTGCAGCAGCCACCGTGTTCTGTGGAGCGCGGAGGGTCAAATCCATAGAGTGCAACACGGCGGAACAGACAGCCAGTGCCGACATAGACTGGTCCCATGAGACCATCCAATGCACGCATGTTGACATCAAAGAAGACTGTGTTGTGGTTGGCGTAGCGATCTGATGGATCAATGCCCTCAAACCGTTGGGGGAACTGGACATAGGCAATACGGTCACCACCACGGTCCATCATGAAGCACATGCCTTCACGGAAAGCTTGGGAGTTGTAGACATAATGATCACAGTCCAGGTTGAGGATGAAAGGTCCATTTGACATGACAGCAGATGAACGGACTAGAGCATTCATCGCACCAGCCTTCTTGTTGTGGTCATAGCCTGGGCGCTTTTCTCGGGACACATAGACCAACATTGGCAGACGGATGTCAATGTCAGTGAAGTCAAGGGGTCTGCCTTCTTCACCGTCACCGCCATACAGGGGATCATCACTAGGAGGTTTAAGCATTACCTGAAGAACAGAGCAACAAATGGTAAGCATATGTGTGCATATGTGCATATAATATAACTCTCGGCTAGTTTTCCTGGAATCTGGATATTAGATTGTGATCAAATTGTTAAAAAGTTGTACTTAAAAAAGCACTTAATAATCAGATATCCCAATATGCACACACTGTTGCTTAAGAAAGCAAAACTAGTCTAATAATTAGATATTCCAATATGCACACTGAAAAGGATGTGCGCATTTTGTTCAAAAGGAAAATGGAATGATTACTCATTAGAGGTGCATATCTGTCTTACTGATTACCCTAAGTGAACAATATCAAGATGGTTCAGCTCTGAAACATAATGCATCATTTGTAGGTATATAGAGGACACATTGCAACAAATATGAAATAGCAAAGAGAAGAAATGCTGCCTGAGAATGTCTACCTGAATTATTCCAGCATGGTCTCCCCGAGTATGCTCCGCAGAGGGTTGAATCCAGGTACCGGGCCAATGTGTGCCATCAGCCATCCAGGTAGCTTTAGCAATTTTAACAGTCTCCACTGCATCGTCAAGAGCAGCTTCACGCTGCCTCTTCATGGCCTTGATTTCTTCTCTGGCATGGTAAGCATCGGAGCGGCGACGTATGGAGTCAGGGAGCCCATTGATCCTGACTTTGAACTCGTCATACTCCCTCTTGATCCTCCTCCTGTCCTTGACAAAGTCTGAGCGTACCTTGTTCTTGTAAGGGTCCCTCTTCAGACTGAAGTAGCTCTCAGGATTGCGAGGCTCGATGCCGTGCTTGCGACAGAAAGGAACCCACATGTTAGCAAAGCTAGCGGCTTCAGCCATGGCTTCAAATGTAAGGAGGGCGCCTCCGTCATCAGAAACGTAGCAGGAAAGCTTCTCGACAGGATAGTCAGCAGCAAGGATGGACAGAATGGTGTTTGCTGTAGTTAATGGAGGTTCTTTCTCTGGATCAGCAGTGGACACATATATATCAAGCCCCGGCAGATCAGATCTTCCGTTAGGATTTGACGGTGTTGGGGTCTCAAACTTGTCTTTCAGGACAGCAAGGTCCGTTGCTCGGTTAACAGGGCACAGCTTTGGCAGCTGGTCCAAGATCCAAGAAAAGCCAAACCAGAGTTCACAAACAACAGACATGCCCCACAGCCACATTGCATCTTCATTCTTATGCTTAATTCTCCATGTAAGGAACAGACCAAGAACGGCCAAGCGGATGAGAACAAGAAGCCTGCAGGAAGCATCAAGGAAACCAAGTTAATGAACAGGACATCATCATTCTAGAAATTGCAGGGCCAGGTCTTCTATCAGCAAACTCAAGGGAGAATGAAACATCATTTCACATTTTTTTTAACTTCAATAGTAAATATCAAACTGAGATGCTATCTACAAAGTAGTATGAACTTGAACGGTAAATATCAAGTGTGCATATATAATAGAGAAGTTGGTGAGGAATTTTTTCGGTGCTATTAATATGATAATATCATGTTTGTTTTGAAGCCAGGACAAGATAGGAAGATGTAGCACAGATCTAACATCTCACCTAACCTCCTAGTTTATTGAATAGATACTGACTGAATCATAGCAACTGGAGCTAATCTATGGATCCAGGTTGAACCAAAGTTTGACTTTAGAAGCATTTTTAAGATTAATCAACTCAGCTGTATCATGAAACAGTTCATTTCCCATGTGACCAGGGAACAAACAAGCCCAACATCCACATGAATCAGAACATGAAACAGAACATGCAGGTGTAGTGAAGTTGAGCAATACCTGTATGGGCTGAGGATGCCAGCAGGGATCTTGAGCTTCCGAGTGAGCGGCCTCCAAGGCTTGCTGGTGAACTCCGGCGGCTGCCCGTCAGGTCCACCATGCCCGCCTCCACCGCCACCGCCGCCACCGCCATTGTCGGCATCATTCTCCTTTGGCCATATGGCATTCCCATACCCATAGGTCCCCTTGGTCTCAAACAGCCAGCGGTTGTGATCCCAGTCGCCGGTCTGGCTCCTTGTCATGGCCTTCTGCGACCGGACTATCGACAGCCGCCTCTCCATCCTGGACGCGGGGGCGCCGCCGGGCGGCGGGGGCAGGGAGAGCGTGGGCCTGGCCCCGCCGTCGGCGCCGCCGCCGACCAGGTCCTCCATCTCGGTGGCCTTGTAGGGCTCCTTGCAGCCGGGGCAGAGCGCGCCGGCGTTCTTGACGGCGTCCCCGAAGCACTCGGCGCAGATCTTGAAGTCGCACTCGCAGGGCAGGATGTCCTGGCCGCGCTCGTCGCTCATGACCTTGCCGTCGCAGCCGTTGACGGCGCAGGAGGAGCCCTTGGAGCCGGCCATCTGCGGGTGGCTGGCCTCGGAGTCGATGACCTTGTCCATGAGGTGGGCGCGGGTGACGCTGTTGAAGCCCCCCGTGAAGAGCGAGTTGGAGACGTACTGCTCCTCGACGCGCGCCGAGATGGCCGGGTCCATGGGCTGGTTGTCCGGCGTGACCGGGATGTGCACGTGGTAGCTGAGGAACTCCTCCCGGTCCGGCGAGAAGCCCCCGCCGCCGCCCGCCAGCTCGCTGTTGGCCAGCTCGCTGTCGAGGTCGTCGCGCGAGTAGCTGACGTAGCGGCCCGAATGCGTGCGGCGCGCGAAGGTGACCATCGGCCGGTCCGCGCCCCCGCCGGCGCCGGGGGCGGCACGGGCCTGCGCGCCGCGGCCGTCCTCGCCGGAGAAGGACATGCGCGAGAGGCGGCTGCTGTTGCTGTGCCGCAGCACGCCGCCGCCGCCGTTGTTATCCATAGCGTCCGTCCGTCCGGATGCCTTTTCTTGAGCTGTGCGGATGGATGGATCACTGGCCGATCTGCGAAGGGGAGGAAACAAATCAGAACCGAAATCAAACTTGAATCAAAAGAGGGGGAAAGATCGCAATCTCCGGCGCCTTCCATAGTCAAATCAAATCAAATCGGACAGCCCCCCGAAACACCGGCCCCAAATCTCGGCCGGGCGCACGGACACAGCACAGATTCAAACTTGGCCCGCAGCACGAATCAGGCCGGAAAACCCGCCGGCTGCCCGGCGCAACCGCGCCCACGGACCAAGAAACCACGGATTCCGGCCAAGAAAGCTCTGGATCCTTACCATTCCACTCGGGGTCAACCCGGCCGGCGAGCGAGGCAGTCAAAGGAGCACCGGGCAATCAATCAATCGATCCCAGGAAGTGGAGCTGGGACGGGGCAATGAATGGCGGGGGAGGGGCAAGAATGAGGCTTGAGGGCTGGGGCGGGGAGTACTAGTACTGGTGGGGATGGGAGGAGGACGAAGTCCGCAGGAAGCAGGCGGCGGCAGCAGCTGGCGAGGAACTGGTAGCAGTAGGGAGTAGGAGTAGTAGAGAGGAAGGGACACGGACACGGTCGGGCCGGACGGCACGCATCCCTTTCACATGGTCATGGCCATGGCCATGGGCATGTGGGAGGCAAAAAATTTCAAACGACCTTTTCTTTTTGGTTCTTTATTTTTTGCAGATGATGGAGGAGGGATGACGAAAAAAAGCTTCTTTTTGGCTCTGGTTTGTTTGCATGGGGTGGGGGGACTGGTGGAGAAAAGCTGTAGTACAAAGAAGCGCGTGGCGTCGCCGATGCCGCGTCACGGCGCCGGTGGGTTTTTGCTGGCATTAATCAATTTTATTTATTAATTCCCTTCCAAAAATGCAGCCATCCTTAGTTAAGACGAAAGGGGAATGAGAGGAGAGGAGGTGCAAGATTTATCCGAAATATCTTGGTCACGAAGAAAGAAAGCGGATCATAAACGCCATATAATTCATGAAGAAAACGAAATGTCCAGGGACCCTGCTAACAGGCGAACGTTCGTCGGGGAAGGTGGCATCTATCGTACAATTTGATGGGAGAGCTACACGTTCATGGATCCCGTGTGAAACGTGCCTTCTTTTTTCTTTTTCTTGTTTTTTTTTGAGATAGAAGATGCTCCGTGCAGTTGTGGTATTTCCTATGCTGGCATGTACCCATTAATTTCGTGGATTTTTAACCTCTTTTTCCGTGTGCAACCCGCTGTCGAAAACTTTGAACTAGTTGAGGGGTGGCTACAATTCTATACCGTAATCGTAGCACGGTAGCATGGCAGGCGTTGTTTTTGTTATAACTGAAAAATTGAGCAACGAAATGCATGAACTTGCTATTCATTTGATATAAGCTTACTTGTTGTCGAATTCTTATTGTAGACGTTCACGAAAATTGCCAGGACATGAAATCAATGCAAAAAATAGTAATGATCCAACAACTTCCAACCATAAAAACTACGTGGTTTTATGATGCGTGCATATATACCACTCCATATTGTGAAGCAGTAGCACCAAGTTTTATTAGTTGCAACACTTCCCATCGCACTCACATTTTGTGGCAAATGGAGGGAAAAGAGTATCTAGTCCTAAACAAAGAAAAGGGTGAAAAGAAGCACCAGGGAATAAGAGACATTGGAAATGTAAGAAGAAGCTCTGAAGCAAGATCTAGTCCTAGTGTGTAGAATCAAACTTGTTAAAAGATGCATCACCTTGTCAGTAAACACAGTTGTGCTCAACTAAAATGATGAGAGAGGGGGGAAAATACATGTATCGAATTTTTTTAGGAAGAAAATACACCAAGGATCTAAATGATCGCAATTAGCATACATTAACCCATTACATTCTTCTTAAATTGTGCTTCAAACCGATTGTTTTCAGTCAGCGGATGATCAATCAATTGCTCGCCTGATATTCAACTTCATATATATCCAGTCCGCAGATGACAAAGAATTATACATTGTTGATTTACGAAATTATGGACTAATGCGTAATTTAATAGTAATGCATATGAAATGCAATGTCTTATGTAAAAGGAAAGATAAGATCTCTCGATATTAATCCTAGCTTGTACAAACAACACAAAGCCACACTCGAAACATCAGTTCTGAAAGCAAAAAATTGCCAAATCATGCACACCGAAAAGGATAGATGGATGATCCATATGGCATTTGTTTAAAACTTTGGATATGCCAAGGCTCTGACATCGACTGACATATCGGTGTCGGTGGTGTCTCAATGTTGTTTGGTCATATGGATTGTATCTCAGATGCATCGTCTGATATATTGACCCATATTGATGGGCTTGAGATTCCGGTTTATCATACATTTTGCTGGAAGAACTACATGTTCATAGATTTGTCGATTCTGGAATTTAATGCCTGCTTTCAATAGTGACAAAAGGGCGGGCGAGGTAGCATTTTTATTTTACTTTTTTTGCGAGGAAGGGTGAATGGAAGAAAGTTTCTGTTTGGTTTTGGTTGGTTGCATGGGAGGATTGGTGAGGAAAAGTTGTACCAAGAACTGATGAAGCTATGTACCTAGGGTAGGGTCATGGATCTGTTCAAGATACCCTCCCCAAGGACATCCCTAAAAGAACCAGAAGCAGTCGAAGAAAAATCATCATCCACTCGACCATGAAGCCATACTCCACTCGACAGTCTTGAAGACACTCGACCGTACGGACAACCACTCGACTACCAGAAGATCTAGAGCCACTCCACTCTGCAACGGTCGGGATTTAAGTCATAGCCTTAATGGTCATTATGTACTTTTATTACAAGCGTTACCAGTAATGTCCCCATCTTTATGTACCTTAAACCCTTTGTAACTGAGGGCGGGAGGGGTCTGGCGAACTCTATATAAGCCACCCTCCCTCCTCAGGGACAGGGGTTCGCACTTTCTGTAACACACACGCATATAATCCAGTCGACCACCTCCGGGCTCCGAGACGTAGGGCTATTACTTCCTCCGAGAAGGGCCTGAACTCGTAAAACTCCCGAGTACAACTCCTCCATAGCTAAGATCTTGCCTCTACATTCCTACCCCCATTCTACTGTCAGACTTAGAACCACGACAGTTGGCGCCCACCTTGGGGCAGGTGTCTTAGCGACTTTTTGGAGAAGTTGCAATTTTTCCGATCCCCTTCATCATGGTTTCAGGCGGAGGTTTGGCTGAGGGCTGCGAGATCCGTCTCGGCGCGCTCGTGTTTGTCACCGACGACTCCGCTTGGCTTCAGGAGACTCCACTCGACGTCGACGCACTCCCCGTCCGCGGGGTAACGCACTTTCACGCGTGCGTCCGCGGCGTCCTCCTGCGGCAGCCGTCGACCCAGTATCGGTCGGCTCCTGTGGCTTCCTCCCTCCCTACGGCCCGCCGGAGCAAACGTTCCGGTCGATCGAGGCTTCAGCGGTGGGTGAAGCATGCGGTGGCTCGCCAGTCGACCACCTCCCAAGTCGCTGCAATCGAGCCCGACGAAACCCTCTACATCATGTTCGATCTGTCAACTAGCTTCGTAGAGACTACATCCGAGTGCGACAGCAGCGACCCTGCGACGGAAGTTTTGATGGTCAATGGACCACGCAGTCCTCCTGGCTTCACCCATGAAGACGGAGGCGATAGGGGCGGTGATCAGTCGCGTGTTCATGAAGAGTACCGCCCCGAACCCCTCTCTTCGCAGCGGAGAGAAGAACTTCGCCGTCGGAACATGGATGCACTTCACACTCCTATCGTTGGAGAAACCCCTGAGACCCAGGCCTTGGAGGAGGCGCGCCTGGCCAACTTGGCTGAGCGCACTCGACTGGAGAACCTCCAGCGCGCACTCGACGAGCGTGCTCGACAGCGTTGTAGGATCGAAAGTATGTCTAGAGGGGGGGGTGATTAGACTACTTGACCAAAACAAAACTTAACCTTTTCCCAATTTTAGTTCTTGGCAGATTTTAGCTATTTTAGGACAAGTCAAGCAATCATCACACAATTCAAGCAAGCATGCAAAGAGTATATTGGCAGCGAAAGTAAAGCATGCAACTTGCAAGAATGTAAAGGAAAGGGTTTGGAGAATTCAAACGCAATTGGAGACACGGATGTTTTTCCCGTGGTTCAGATAGGTGGTGCTATCCTACATCCACGTTGATGGAGACTTCAACCCACGAAGGGTAACGGTTGCGCGAGTCCACGGAGGGCTCCACCCACGAAGGGTCCACGAAGAAGCAACCTTGTCTATCCCACCATGGCCATCGCCCACGAAGGACTTGCCTCACTAGCGGTAGATCTTCATGAAGTAGGCGATCTCCTTGCCCTTACAAACTCCTTGGTTCAACTCCACAATCTTGTCGGAGGCTCCCAAGTGACACCTAGCCAATCTAGGAAACACCACTCTCCAAGAAGTAACAAATGGTGTGTTGATGATGAACTCCCTGCTCTTGTGCTTCAAATGATATTCTCCCCAACACTCAACTCTCTCTCACAGGATTTGGATATGGTGGAAAGAAGATTTGAGTGGAAAGCAACTTGGGGAAGGCTAGAGATCAAGATTCATATGGTAGGAATGGAATATATTGGCCTCAACACATGAGTAGGTGGTTCTCTCTCAGAACATAAGAGTTGGAAGTGTAGATGTGTTCTGATGGCTCTCTCCACGAATGAAGAGGAGGTGGAGGGGTATATATAGCCTCCACACAAAACCCGACCGTTACACACAATTTACCAATCTCGGTGGGACCGAATCAACAAACTCGGTCAGACCGAAATAGTAAACCTAGTGACCGTTAGAGATTTTCGGTGGGACTGACATGCAACTCGGTAGGACCGATTTTGTTAGGGTTAGGGCATAACATAATCTCGGTGAGACCGATTACACAAACTCGGTGAAACCGATTTTGGTAATTAGCTAACCAGAGAGTTGGTCAGGCAAACTCGGTGGGACCGATTTGCTCTTTCGGTGAGACCGAAAAGTTACAAAAAGGAAACACTGAATTTACATTGCAATCTCGGTGGGACCGATCCGCTCTTTCGGTGAGACCGAAAAGTTACGAAAAGGAAACAGAGAGTTTGCAATCCCATCTCGGTGAGACCGAGATCCCTATCAGTAGAACCGATTTGCTAGGGTTTGGCAATGGCTATGACAAGTGAAACTCGGTGGCGCCGGGTTGAAAGAATCGGTAGGGCCGAGTTTGGCTTAGGGTTTAGGTCAAATGTGGATATGGGAAAGTAGCTGAGGGTTTTGGAGCATATCACTAAGCACATGAAGCAAGAGGCTCATTAAGCAACACCTCATCCCTCCTTGATAGTATTGGCTTTTCCTAAAGACTCAATGTGATCTTGGATCACTAAAATATAAAATGAAGAGTCTTGAGCTTTTGAGCTTGAGCCAATCCTTTGTCCTTAGCATTTTGAGGGTTCCACTTTCACCATCCATGCCATGCCAATCATTGAGCTTTCCTGAAATAATCATCTTGGAATAGCATTAGCTCAATGAGCTATATGCTGTTATGAATTACCAAAACCACCTAGGGATAGTTGTACTTTCAATCTCCCCCTTTTTGGTAATTGATGACAACATATAGATCAAAGCTTCGACAAATGATAATAAGCATGAAATATATCGTTGCTTTGAGAAGTATGTGATAAGTAAGAGCTCCCCCTAAATTTGTGCATATTTAAAATTTGCTTTGGACTGCAAATGCACAAAGAGTTAGAGTCATGGGTTACTCTTCCATGTCACATACATCTTGGTGGAGCGCTTAAAATGATAAGAATGAAATACATGCACTCATCACCAAGAAAAGTGAATGATCACATAAGATAGATAAGATAATAGCATTCACCAAGCATTAAGTGTAGCTTATGATCAAACACATGATCATCAATGTCTCACAGATAACGGCATAGTATCTCAAGCACTCAAAAGCAAACAAAGTTTGAAAAACCACCAAATAAAGCAAGAGAGAAAAAACAACACTCTCTCTCTCGAAGCCTATGATCTATACATTTTCCCCCCCTTTGGCAACAAGTTACCAAAAAGTTCCTAGAAAATGCATAGTGCTAGATCGACTCTTAGGCTTGGTCTTCTGGTGGTGGTGGAGTCCGGATCACTCCAAGGACGAAGCCTTCTGTAGACGTGGTTGGAGTGGAAGCTGAAGTAGATGCTGGAGCTGGTGGAACTGAAGCTGTAGCTGGTGCAGAAGTGGTGGCTTTGGTGTCAGCAACTGGCACTGCATATGATCTCTGAGCTCTTGGCACTCTGGCAAATGCATCAGTTGTAGTCTTGCCCTTCCTCTCCTGCATATCATCCTGTAATTGTTCCACTACAGACTGAATCTCTGTTACTTTGACATCCAAGTCATAGAACTTTTGTTCCATGATCCTCTCTAAGCTCTGCTGATTCTGAGTGAGGGTGGCCAGTCCTTGCTCAATCCTCAGTGTTGATGCAATCAAGTAACCAAGCTGCTCTTGTTTGGTTTTCAAGAAATACTCAGATGCCTCCTCTTGAGTTGGCATCTTGGCAGCTTTCTCCTTCCTTGCCTTCTCCTTCTGTGCTTGTGCTTGAGCTGCTGATGGTTCATTCTCATTCATCACAACTTGATTATCTTCAAAATCTGGATGGATGGGCATGTGTTCCTTGTCCAATAAGTATATGCCTGTGCCCATCTTCGAGTTGATTAACTCCTGAATCTGAGGGGCATAACCACAGCTCCTCTTCTGATCTGCTGCAGTCCTCTTGATAGTTTCTACTATGAGGCTCATGACCTTGAATTTCTGAGGCACATCAAATACATGAAGCAAATTGATTGCATGGCCTCTGATCATCTTGTGATCACCTGACTTGGGCAATAGAGTGTGCCTAAGGTTCCAGTTAATGGTTGGCAGCCCTGACAGAAGATAATGCACAGACCCAAACTTGAAAGTATCAAGTGCCTCGTTTGGAATTTCCTTGTACATATTGGACATAGAGTTGTGGTCCATCTTCTTCTTGGCATAGATATCCAAGTCATCCTCATGCTCCTCTGGGGCATTGATGAGCTGTGCCCACTCAGCAACAGTAGATTGGTACCTCGTACCTTCAGACATCCATGTGATCCTTCCATCTAGGTAGAAGTGTGCTGTGGAGTAGAATTGCATAATGAGTTCCTCGTTCCACTTTGTGAGCTTCTGCCCAACAAAGTCTGCAACTCCACAAGCACCAAATCTGTCAATCACACCAGGATAGTGTTCCTCATTGTCCTTGATGTACTCCCAATCAACCCATCTCATGTCACAAACTATGGGCTTCTTATCAAGCAGCACTGTCTCATAGAAATCTTGCTGTTCCTTGGTGTGAAACCTGTAATCAACAGCAGTTCTTCTCCTTGAAGCATACAGGTCTGCTTCTCTCCACTTCCTCAGCCATGAGTCTCTTCTGAGCTTCATGTCCTCAGCCACAGGATGAGCATCATTGTGGTCTGGAATCTTGGGCTTGAGCTTTCTCAGAACATGCTCTTCATCATCTTCTTCAGCAGCTTCAGGCACTGGGGCCTTGTTCTTTTCAGTTGCAGGTATGCTCCTTGTATTCCTCTTGGGTGCTGACTTGGGCTTGGAGGCAGCTTTGGGTGCTTCTTTGGGCTTAGACGTGGCAGCCCTTGATCTTATAGCATCACCCATAAGCTTAGGTGCCTTAGGTGCTGGTGCAGCAACCTCTTCTTCTTCCTCTTCTTCCATGATGGAAGCCTTTCCAAGCACTCTGGCTACGGTCTTCTTGACCCTTTCCTTCCTTTTCTTTCCTTCAGCAGCAACTGGCTCTATGGGTGCAGGCTTTTCAGGAATCTGAGTTGAAGCTCTGGCCTTTGGCATAGGCTGCCTACCTGCTGGCCTTTTGATTTTCAATCCTGGCTTTGTGCCTTGAGCTGAGCCATACTCCTTCTTGAGCACAACTCTCTTTGATGTGGCTTCCTCTTCCTCTGCCACATAATCTTCATCCTCAGAATCTGAAGTTCTCTTCTTCCTCTGTCTGGTGGCAGCTTTTGGCAAATTGCTTGGGGTACTCCTGCTGCCATCATCTTAAGAGCTGGAGGGACTAGTGCCCTCACTCATGTGCACATGCTCTTCTGACCTGTTCTGGCTGTCACTCTGATCAGACATGGTGTAAAAGCTGACTGCTGACCCTGTGAAGAGTTTATAGATGAGGTAGAGTGGATGAGCATCACAAAATGCAGAGATTTTTGCAAAAGAATGATTCAAAAACTTAGTTTTAGTTTCCCACTGAAATCATCTCGGATCTACCGATTTTTAAACTCGGTGATACCGAAGCAGTTTTTGGAACCTAAACTAGTGAACTCGGTTAGACCGAGTCACAGTTCGGTGGCACCGAGACTGCTAGGGTTTCACAAAGTTCCAAAATCGGTCACACCGATTAGTAATTCTCGGTCAGACCGAGTTTCACTTGTGCAATGGCATGAGCCAAATCGGTGGGACCGAGTTTTTCAACTCGGTGGGTCCGAGATGGTTTCGGCGGAAACCTAACCCTAAAAATTTCGAATCAAAACTAATCTACGAACGCATTGACTGGATAGGAGTGTTTGAATCGTGGCAAGAATCATTAAGAACACAATGTGCTAGGAATCGGACGGGGAATAGCACTGTGATCGAGTCCATACCCTAGTTCGGCGGAGACTCGCTACGACGGCAATGGCGGGGTTGAATTCCGTTGACGGCGATGGAGACCAGCGACTGGAGGCGGCTGGCGGTGAGGAGACGATCCAGAGACCACGATGGCAGAGCAAGCTATCGCGCGGGCGAAGGGGTTCGGAGAAATTTCCAAATTTTTGCCCGTGACTATATATAGCCCGACCCTGTCGGTGTGACCGAGTGGAACAACTCGGTGGCACCGAGATGCAAAACTGTATACAGTTATTGCAACTCGGTGTGACCGAATGGTTCAAATCGGTTGCACCAAGATCGAAAATTCAGATCAACTTAATGATCTCGGTAGGACCGAAAGTAGGATATCAGTCAGACCGAGAATCACAAAGAGGTTTTGGAAGTTTAAGTCTATGACGAATCGGGGACTCCGAGTGCTCCTCACACAGAGTGGTTCGAATCTGACTTGATCAAATTTTGTGATGTAGCATGAATAGAGTTTGAGACGAGAAAAGCATAGATAGCTAGAGGAGGTTCTTAGGCATTCTTGTCCATCCACTTGGCAAAAGGAGATAAGACCAAATAATCAAAACAACAAGTGGATGTCCTCAAATGAGTAAAATATGCAACCAACATGCTCACACAATAAAATGGCAATTGAAATATGTGACAAAGCATGCACAACCAATTCTAGCATCTATCAAGCAATTGGCGATGACTAGGTCATCTATATATGAGTATATTGACTTAGGAGTCGAGTGAGAACACTTGATCATAGGTCATACTCATCGTTTAAGCTCAAGTGGGGTTACCACTTTTACATAAAGCATTGTTGTGTTCACATCTTTAGAGTTGCTTTAGCTCAAGTCTTAGAGTAAAGCTCCCCCTAGATGTGATATCCCCCCTAAGAGGGATGAACTAACCTTGGGTTTTGTCGATGATGACTTCATGTAGATGTTGAAGATGTGGATGCTCAATGTTAATGTAGATCACTTGGAGCTATCCATTTGAGTGAATTGCACTTTCAATACCTTGTCCCTTGTCTTACCAACAAGAGGGTTTGTGACTCCTTGAACTAGTGCAAGATGTGGAAGTTGATTGCACTTGTTCTTGCCAAAAATGATAAGAGTGAAGTATGTTGGCGGAGTCACCCTCAAGAACTCTCTAGTTCTTCTTCTTTTGGATCCACACCATCTTGATGGGAATCCTTGGAGTTGTAGTCGTACTTGATGAAGTGGAACTTGAAGTGGTCTTGGGAATCCACTTGACCAAGGTCTTAGGAGCTTCTTCAAATGCATCAATTTCCTCTTGAAGCTTGTCCTTGCCTTTTTTCTTGTAGTCTTGTGGTGGAAGATCATCTTGAGCTTGTGTCCCCTTGAAGGAAGTGCCATACTTCTCTTGTTGAGGAACAAACTTTGTCTTGGGGTATTGATCTTCTTCCCACTCAACTCCATTGGCATTGAACTTTTGTTCAAAACCAACACCTTGATTCTTCCGGTGCATTCCTTGCTTGCGCACAATTTCCTCGAATTGCTTACTCCCGGCAAGGCTTTTGTACACTCCTTTCTCTATAATTCCCTTCAATAAGCTATTTTCTTGCTCAAGTGTAACTTGGCTAAGAGAATCATTAGTGGAATCAAGAGAACTACTAGAAGCAACAATATTGGATTTAGCATGATCATTGTTACTACTAGAGGAAGAATCTTTCTTGTTCTTGTTACTAGACTTGACTTGAGGCATGTAAGTGGATAAGAGTAAACGCTTGGCAATGTAAGAAGAACTTTTCTTGCGGAGATCATCATTGATTGCCTTTAAAAACTCATGCTCTTGCTCAATATTGAGCTTTTCAAAGCGTAACTTCTCATGAGCTCTTAAAAGTTCTCGATGATCTTCGAAGATAGTTTCATGAGCTAACTTAAGAGTGTTTAGTTCTTTAGTTAGAGCCTCAATCTTCTCCTTATCATTGTCATCCGTTTTATCTTGATTAGCATGATTAATTGACGTTTCATCATAGTATTCATCACTAGAGTTGTCAACAAGTAAATCATCATCACCTAACAAGTCATCTTCATCACTATTAAAATCAACATACTCGGGGTGTGTTACCTTAGGACCTTTGGTCATGAAGCATCTTCCAATTCCTTCATTTGGTGAGTCAAATATGTCGTAGGAGTTAGTTGACACAAGTGCTAGACCGGCAACACCTTCATCTTGAGTATATTCGGAATCGGAGTGATAACTTCTCTCGGAGTGGTCGTCGGAGTCGGAGCTGGATACCCATTCACCAACATGAGCTTGATGTCTTCGTTTTGTGTAGCTCCTTGATGATTTTTCCTTCCTTTCCGAATCCTTGCTTCTCTGTGAGTATCTTCGTTCATAACGATCATTTCTACTCCTTCTCTCTCTTGGTGGTGATTCTTCTCTTTTGCTTCTTCTTTTTGGAGAGTCTTCTCTTCTCTTGTAGGGAGCCGTACACTCATTGGAATAGTGTACGGGTCTTCCACAATTGTAGCAGTTTCGCTCTCGACTAGAAGATCTTTTGTCATTGTAGGACCTTGACTTGGAGCTTCTATCTTTGCTTCTACTCTTGTAGAACTTGTTGAAGTTTTTCACCATTAAGCTCAATTCTTCATTGAAGTTTTGTTTCTCACTTGATGATGTAGGGGCTTCACATGAGGCTTTGTAGGCACCACTTGATTTGTTGTGAAGTTCCTCTTTATCCTTAAGTGACATCTCATGAGCAACAATTCTTCCAATTACCTCCGTTGGCTTGAGATCTTTGTAATTGGGCATCATTTGGATCAATATGCACACAGTATCATATTTTCCATCCAAGGCTCTTAGAATCTTCTTGATGATGAATCTATCGGTCATCTCTTCACTTCCTAAGCCGACAATCTCATTTGTGATGAGAGCAAGCCTAGAGTACATTTCAGCGACACCTTCACCATCCTTCATTTTGAACTTGTCAAGTTGACTTTGAAGCACATCCAATTTGGATTCCTTGACGGAGTCGGTACCTTCATGCATATCAATCAAAGTGTCCCAAATTTCCTTTGCATTCTCAAGACGGATGATTTTGTTGAATTCTTCGGGGCACAATCCGTTGAAGAGAATATCACAAGCTTGAGCATTGTATTGCAACATCTTCAGCTCATCCGCGGTAGCTTCACGGTTTGGTTCTCTCCCATCAAAGAAGTAACCTTGCAAACCAACACACACAATGGCCCAAACGACGGGGTTATGTCCAAGAATATGCATTTCCATTTTATGCTTCCAACTAGCAAAATTAGTACCATCAAAGTAAGGACCTCTACGGTGATAATTTCCCTCGCTAGACGCCATACTCTCCTAGGTTGTGAAACCAAGGCTATGACCACCAAAAGCTATGGAAATCAAAGCAAATGGAGACCAAAGCTCTGATACCACATGTAGGATCGAAAGTATGTCTAGAGGGGGGGGTGATTAGACTATTTGACCAAATAAAAACTTAACCTTTTCCCAATTTTAGTTCTTGGCAGATTTTAGCTATTTTAGGACAAGCCAAGCAATCATCACACAATTCAAGCAAGCATGCAAAGAGTATATTGGCAGCGGAAAGTAAAGCATGCAACTTGCAAGAATGTAAAGGAAAGGGTTTGGAGAATTCAAACGCAATTGGAGACACGGATGTTTTTCCCGTGGTTCAGATAGGTGGTGCTATCCTACATCCACGTTGATGGAGACTTCAACCCACGAAGGGTAACGGTTGCGCGAGTCCACGGAGGGCTCCACCCACGAAGGGTCCACGAAGAAGCAACCTTGTCTATCCCACCATGGCCATCGCCCACGAAGGACTTGCCTCACTAGCGGTAGATCTTCACGAAGTAGGCGATCTCCTTGCCCTTACAAACTCCTTGGTTCAACTCCACAATCTTGTCGGAGGCTCCCAAGTGACACCTAGCCAATCTAGGAAACACCACTCTCCAAGAAGTAACAAATGGTGTGTTGATGATGAACTCCCTGCTCTTGTGCTTCAAATGATATTCTCCCCAACACTCAACTCTCTCTCACAGGATTTGGATATGGTGGAAAGAAGATTTGAGTGGAAAGCAACTTGGGGAAGGCTAGAGATCAAGATTCATATGGTAGGAATGGAATATATTAGCCTCAACACATGAGTAGGTGGTTCTCTCTCAGAACATAAGAGTTGGAAGTGTAGATGTGTTCTGATGGCTCTCTCCACGAATGAAGAGGAGGTGGAGGGGTATATATAGCCTCCACACAAAATCCGACCGTTACACACAATTTACCAATCTCGGTGGGACCGAATCAACAAACTCGGTCAGACCGAAATAGTAAACCTAGTGACCGTTAGAGATTTTCGGTGGGACTAACATGCAACTCGGTAGGACCGATTTTGTTAGGGTTAGGGCATAACATAATCTCGGTGAGACCGATTACACAAACTCGGTGAAACCGATTTTGGTAATTAGCTAACCAGAGAGTTGGTCAGGCAAACTCGGTGGGACCGATTTGCTCTTTCGGTGAGACCGAAAAGTTACAAAAAGGAAACACTGAATTTACATTGCAATCTCGGTGGGACCGATCCGCTCTTTCGGTGAGACCGAAAAGTTACGAAAAGGAAACAGAGAGTTTGCAATCCCATCTCGGTGAGACCGAGATCCCTATCAGTAGAACCGATTTGCTAGGGTTTGGCAATGGCTATGACAAGTGAAACTCGGTGGCGCCGGGTTGAAAGAATCGGTAGGGCCGAGTTTGGCTTAGGGTTTAGGTCAAATGTGGATATGGGAAAGTAGCTGAGGGTTTTGGAGCATATCACTAAGCACATGAAGCAAGAGGCTCATTAAGCAACACCTCATCCCTCCTTGATAGTATTGGCTTTTCCTAAAGACTCAATGTGATCTTGGATCACTAAAATATAAAATGAAGAGTCTTGAGCTTTTGAGCTTGAGCCAATCCTTTGTCCTTAGCATTTTGAGGGTTCCACTTTCACCATCCATGCCATGCCAATCATTGAGCTTTCCTGAAATAATCATCTTGGAATAGCATTAGCTCAATGAGCTATATGTTGTTATGAATTACCAAAACCACCTAGGGATAGTTACACTTTCAAGCGTGCTCCCAAATCTAGTCGACGTCAACTTTTTCTGCCTCCGACTCAGGTATACCGAACTCCAATCCAGAATCTCGCAGCTGCGGCCCAAATAGCAAAGTCAATTCAACCTTCCCAGTCAGAAGTTGGTCGGGGTTTGGTGCAGATCCGAGCCTTGCTCGGAGCCGCGGGTGAGTAGAACATAGTAGTATCTCAGTTGCGGAATAGGATTCACAGCAGATCCGTGCTTGCAGACACAGTCCAGTCGGCTCACAGCCCAAGATCGCCACCGAGGCGTGAGGGACGTGAAGATCGACGAGATCAGTACAGAAACCATGAGCAGTATGATCATCGAGTCGATCGTGATGATCGTCGTCGAGTGCCCACACCTCCCCCAAGGAGTGGGTCATACGTGCCTCGGCAACATGATGACAGGCGTCCTCACAGTGTTGGGCGAGGGATTCCAGTCGACCCCAGAGAGCCAGGCTTTGATGCGAGATCTATTCTCGTTTAGGGCTTGGTCGAGAGAAACAAAGCTCACCGAGAAGGTCATGACAGAGATCTACCAACCAGCAGCAGAGTGCACGTCTCAGGTCCGGAGTGCTTCAGCAGAGCCATCAGGGCTACAGTGATTCCCCCCAACTTCAGGTTGGCGACTGGAGTCAGTAAGTTCACTGGTGAGTCCAAGCCTGACACTTGGCTTGAAGACTACTGAGTGGCTGTTCAGATTGGTGGCGGCAACGATGAAGTGGCCATGAAACACCTTCCTCTAATGCTAGAGGGCTCGGCCAGAGCATGGCTAAATCAGTTAGCACCTAGTAGTATTTATACTTGGGAAGATCTTGCTCGAGTATTTGTTAGGACATTTGAAGGTACTTGCAAGCGGCCAGCGGGGTTGACAGAATTACAGTGTTGCTTCAGAAACCGAATGAAACTCTGAGGGATTATATCCAGAGATGGATCACATTGCACCACACAGTGGAGAATGTGTCTGATCATCGGGCAATTTGTGCCTTTAAAGAAGGCGTCAAATATCGGTAGTTGAATCTGAAATTCGGTCGGACAGGAGATATGACTCTGACTCGGATGATGGAAATTGCCACCAAGTACGCCAACGGTGAAGAAGAAGACCGACTCCGGAGTGGCAAGCACAAAACAGTCGCCCACGAAACCGGAGGAGGAAACTCCAGTCGGAAGCAGAAGCGCAGAGCCGAGCCATCCGCTCCTGGTGAAGCCTTAGCCGCGACTCAAGGAAAGTTCAAGGGGAAGCCCAAAGGGCCGTGGAACCCCAAGAAAGTAAAAGATCAAGATGGAAATGATGTGCTGGATTTACCATGCCACATTGACACCAAAAAAGATGAAGAGGGTAATTTCATTTACCCGAAGCATACCACTCAACAGTGTCGACTCCTAATCCAGCAATTCCGAGAGAAACAACCCAAGGAAAAGGAGAAAGAAGCAGACAAGGTTGAGGACGAGGAAGAGGATGATGATGGTTATCCCCACGTGAATTCCACTCTGATGATTTTCGCTGATGTTGAGAGTAAAAGTCGATTGAAAGTCATCACCAGAGAAGTGAACATGGTCGCTCCGGTGACACCCAGTTATTTGAAGTGGTCCCAGACTGCCATTACATTCGACCAGTCCGATCACCCAGTGCACATAGCCACCCCTGGGAGGCAAGCGTTGGTGGTCGACCCAGTAGTCGAAGGCACCCGACTGACTAAGGTTCTGATGGATGGTGGCAGTGGCCTGAATATACTGTATGCAGAGACGTTGAAATGAATGGGCATTCCGATGTCCAGACTCAGTGAAAGCAATATGAGTTTCCATGGGGTCATCCCCGGCAAGAAGGCTGCATCACTCGGCCAGATTGCTCTCGACGTGGTTTTCGGCGATTCCAAGAATTACCGCAAAGAAAGGTTGACATTTGAAGTTGTGGATTTCCAGAGTGCCTATCATGCTATTCTGGGCAGGCCAGCTTATGCACGTTTTATGGCTCGGCCATGTTACATGTACCTCAAATTGAAGATGCCTGTTCCCAAAGGGGTGATCACTATCACTGGTAGTCGGAAGAAGGCAGAAGAGTGCTTCCAGAAGGCTCAAAGATCGCCGATGCACAGATGGCCGTAGCTGAATTGCAGGAATATAAAAAAAATGCAAATCCGAGTGATTTGTTGCGAGCCAAGAAGCCTGCCTCAGATTCAGCATTCCAGTCGTCTGGCGAAACCAAGCCGATTCACTTTCACCCGACAGATCCCAATGCTGCTCCGACTCACATTTCAACAACACTCGACTCTAAATAGGAAGAAGCGCTCATCCAGTTCCTCCGTGAGAACTGGGACATCTTTGCATGGAAACCTTCGGACATGCCAGGTGTTCCCAGGGGACTGGCTGAGCATCGTTTGCGAGTCGACCCAAAGGTGAAACCAGTCAAAGAACATCTTCGACGGTCCGCCGTACAGAAGAGGAAGGCAATCGGTGAAGAAGTAGCTCGGCTTCCGGAAGCTGAGTTTATTCGTGAGATTTACCACTCCGAGTGGTTATCTAATGTTGTCATGGTCCCAAAGAAGGATGACTCACTTCGCATGTGCATCGACTTCAAACATATCAATCGGGCCTGCCCGAAAGATCACTTTCCTCTCCCTCGCATCGAACAAATAGTCGACTCGACTGCGGGGTGCGAGCGTTTGTCCTTTTTGGATGCCTATTCCGGGTACCACCAGATCCGTCTGTACGGACCCGACAAGATAAAAACAGCTTTCATCACCCCATCTGGGTGCTTCTGTTATGTCACTATGCCATTCGGTTTAAAGAATGCTGGAGCCACATTCATGCGGATGATTCAGAAGTGCCTGCTCACTCAAATCAGTCGGAATGTGGAAGCATACATGGATGGCATTGTGGTCAAGTCACGTAAAGGTTCCGACCTACTGGTTGACCTTGCTGAAACCTTTGCCAACCTTAGAAGGTATGATATCAAGCTTAATCCATCAAAGTGCACATTTGGAGTTCCAGGCGTTAAATTACTCGGTTTTCTCGTTTCCGAACGAGGGATCGACACTAACCCAGAGAAAGTGGGTTCCATACTCCAAATGAAACGCCCTGTGCGTGTGCATGATGTCCAGAAGCTTACTGGTTGTTTGGCCACCCTAAGTTGATTCATTTCTCGCCTCGGTGAAAATGCACTGCCCCTTTACCGACTGATGAAGAAGTCAGATAAGTTCGAGTGGACTCCTAAAGCTGATGCAGCATTCGCAGAGCTTAAATCCCTGCTTTCCACCCAGCAGGTGCTTGCTACTCCAATCAGCAAAGAGCCTTTACTGCTTTACATTGCAGCCACTGGACAAGTCGTCAGTACAGTACTTACGGTTGAGCGGGAAGAAGAAGGAAAAGCCTATAAAGTTCATCGCCCGGTTTATTATGTTTCTGAAGTTCTGACTCCGTCAAAGTAGAGATATCCACACTATCAAAAGCTTGTTTATGGGATTTACATGACCACGAAGAAGGTTGCACACTATTTCTTTGATCACTCTGTTACAGTCGTCAGCGACGCTCCATTGTCGGAGATTCTGCACAACAGAGATGCAACTGGTCGAGTGGCAAAATGGGCGATTGAACTCCTTCCTTTAGATATCAAGCTTGAGGTAAAGAAAGCTATCAAGTCCCAAGCAGTGGCAGATTTCCTCGCCAAGTGGATCGAACAACAACTGCCGACTCAAGTTCACTCGGAGCACTGGACCATGTTCTTTGATGGATCCAAGATACTGAATGGTTCTGGTGCTGGGGTGGTACTAGTATCCCCCCAAGGAGACAAGCTCAGATACGTCCTCCAGATTCACTTTGATTCCTCCAATAACGAAGCTGAATATGAAGCACTCCTATATGGGTTACGTATGGCCATTTCACTCGACGTCCGTTGCCTCATGGTTTACGGCGACTCAGATTTGGTGGTTAATCAAGTGATGAAAGAATGGGACGTTAGAAGCCCAGCTATGACTGGTTACTGCAATGCGGTGAGGAAGTTGGAAAAGAAGTTTGAGGGGTTAGAGCTCCATCACATACCTCGTCTGAAAAATCAAGCAGCCGATGATTTGGGAAAGATAGGTTCCAAGAGAGAAGCCATTCCCAGCAATGTGTTATTGGAACATATTCACACACCGACAGTTCAGGAAGATCCTTTTACTGAAGAGCCCCCGCATCCTAAGAGCGCCACAGATCCGACTGAAGTCGGGGTCCCAGCCGTGGTCGATCTTGTTGCGGAACGTAGCAATTTCAAAAAAATTCCTACGCACACGCAAGATCATGGTGATGCATTGCAACGAGAGGGGAGAGTGTTGTCCACGTACCCTCGTAGACCGAAAGCGGAAGCGTTAGCACAACGCGGTTGATATAGTCGTACATCTTCATGATCCGAACGATCAAGTACCGAACGCACAGCACCTCCGAGTTCAGCACACGTTCAGCCCGATGACGTCCCTCTAACTCCGATCCAGCCGAGTGTTGAGGGAGAGTGTGACGATGTTGATGTTCTACCGACGCAGGGCTCCGCCTAAGCACCCCTACAGTATTATTGAGGTGGACTATGGTGGAGGGGGGCACCGCACACGGCTAAGAGACGATCAACTTGATCAACTTGTGTGTCTAGAGGTGCCCCCTGCCCCTGTATATAAAGGAGCAAGGGGGAGGAGGTGTGGCCAGGCAAGGGGCGCGCCAGGAGGAGTCCTACTCTTCCTGGGAGTAGGATTCCCCCCTTTCCATGTTGGACTAGGACTTGGGGGGGAAGGAGAGAGAGGGAAAAGGAAAGGGGGGGGGGCGCCGACCCCCTCCTTGTCCAATTCGGACTGGGGGGGGGGGGAAGGGGCACGCGGCTGCCCCTTGGCCTCCTCTCCACTTCCTCCACTAGGCCCATTAAGGCCCATTAGGTTACCGGGGGGTTCCGGTAACCTCCCGGTACTCCGGTAAAATGCCGATTTCACCCGAAACACTTCCGATGTCCAAACATAGGCTTCCAATATATCAATCTTTATGTCTCGACCATTTCGAGATTCCTCGTCATGTCCGTGATCATATCCGGGACTCCGAACAACCTTCGGTACATCAAAATATATAAACTCATAATGAAACTGTCATCGTAACGTTAAGCGTGCGGACCCTACGGGTTCGAGAACAATGTAGATATGACCGAGACATGTCTCTGGTCAATAACCAATAGCGGAACCTGGATGCTCATATTGGCTCCTACATATTCTACGAAGATCTTTATCGGTCAGACCGCATAACAACATACGTTGTTCCCTTTGTCATCGGTATGTTACTTGCCCGAGATTCGATCGTCGGTATCTCAATACCTAGTTCAATCTCGTTATCGGTAAGTCTCTTTACTCGTTCCGTAATACACCATCTCGCAACTAACTCATTAGTTGCAATGCTTGCAAGGCTTAGGTGATGTGCATTACCGAGAGGGCCCAGAGATACCTCTCCGACAATCGGAGTGACAAATCCTAATCTCAAAATACGCCAACCCAACAAGTACCTTCGGAGACACCTGTAGAGCAGCTTTATAATCACCTAGTTACGTTGTGACGTTTGGTAGCACACAAAGTGTTCCTTCGGTAAACGGGAGTTGCATAATCTCATAGTCATAGGAACATGTATAAGTCATGAAGAAAGCAATAGCAACAAACTAAACGATCAAGTGCTAAGCTAACGAAATGGGTCAAGTCAATCACATCAGTCTCCTAATGATGTGATCCCGTTAATCAAATGACAACTCATGTCTATGGTTAGGAAACATAACCATCTTTGATCAACGAGCTAGTCAAGTAGAGGCATACTAGTGACACTCTGTTTGTCTATGTATTCACACATGTATTATGTTTCCGGTAAATACAATTCTAGCATGAATAATAAACATTTATCATGATATAAGGAAATAAATAATAAATTTATTATTGCCTCTAGGGCATATTTCCTTCAGTCTCCTGTCGGGGGACTAATCCACGAACACCTATGGGACTGGCGGACCGAGTCCCTTTCGGTTCGGCAGGGGCGAGGGTTGCACGAAGAGCGGATCGAGGCGAAGCACACGAGCAGTTACCCAGGTTCAGGCCGCACTGATGCGTAAAACCCTACTCCTGCTTTGTGGTTTGTATTGAGTTCTAGCTCGGGAGCGCGGAGTGCTACAGTACACTCCAACAGCTAACGAGACCGAGCGTGAGTGTTCTCTTCCTCCCCTTTCTACGTTGCGCACGGGCCTCCTTTTATATGCTCAAGGGGTCACCGACAGGTGGTAACGTAGACAAGGGTAAAAATGGGAAGGTGCTGCGGTTGGTACAGCTACCTGCTACAGTGTATACCTAACCCTGACGGCAGGGGACAAGGGCATTAAATGCCCGTCTGCGTCGCCTAAATAGTGCAAAAGGGACCGTCAGGGATGCCACCGCTCGCCACGATGGCAATCTTGTCAGTGCCGCTTGCCACTGTGCACCGCTGGCTGCATAGCCCCCCGCCACGTACGCCTGGGAGGGTCCCAGAGCGACACGTTGGTGGATGTGCTGGAGCGCGGGCACAGAGTGGTGGCTTGCCGCGGCAAGCGCCTTGCCACGGTCGTTGTCTTGTCGCGTTCGGGAGCTTGTCGCTCACCGGGCCTTACCGGGACGCGTGGCGCGTCACGGCAAGTTCCTTGAGATGCCTTGGTTGGCCTTCCCAGCAAGCTCCTCTTGCCGGGGTCTTGAGATGCCTTGGTTGGCCTTCCCAGCAAGCTCCTCTTGCCGGGGTCTTGAGATGCCTTGGTTTGGATACTTTGTCCTTGAATGGCTCCAAAGGAACCACAGAGGGTCTTGGCGGTCACCCGGCAAGCCTTGCCGCGGGATGCTGCGACTGCCCGTGCACAAGTTCGGGATACTAGGGTACCCCTACTCTAGTGCACCGACAGGAGCCCCCGGGCCTGGGCTATACACGGTGCCGAGCGCTGTTGGGCCAGGCCCAAAGCAGGGCACGGGCACGCGCGGCCTGGGTTACGCCGTATCTCTCCCCGTATCCACCGCGCCCTCCCCGAACGGCACGCGTTGAATGCGGCGTCGTGGGAGAGATCGTGGGGGGTTTCTTTATTCGGAAAGGCGGAACGTCCGCCCCCTCCCTCTTTATAAGCAGGGGAAACAGGGGTAGTTCGCCCATTCGCCGGTTGCTGCTTCAATCTCGGAAATCTCTGCCACTCCCTTGTCTTCCCAAATCTGAAAGAGAGCAGCGCCCCGCCCCCCATCGCCACCAGCACCACCAACGCCGTCGACCTCCTCCACCACTTCTGCCATGGCTCCAAGAGCCGACAAGGGGAAGGTTGTGAAGTCGACCGAGGCGCATCGGCTTGCGGCGCTGCGAAAGGAGCGGGAAGTCTTCCCCCCCAAGCTCGCCGCGAGGGAGCTGAGGGAGAACTACTACCTCTTCTGGTCAACGGAGACGCGAGCACATCCGCGCACGAAGGTACTTCCAGCCGCCGCTTGGAAGACGGCTCCAAATGGATATCCTTTCTTCGCCTTGTTCTTCTACTGCGGGCTCTGCCCGCCCTTCTCTGAGTTCTTCTGCGACATTATGAACACCTACGGGTTCCACCTCCTTGATTTCACCCCCAATGTTGTTCTGACCATGGCAGTTTTCGCACATCTCTGCGAAAACTTTGTCGGAGTCCATCCCAATGTAGCCCTTTTTCGCCACTTCTTTATGCCCCGAGTAGAGAGAGGAGAGCCTTTATCCGGCGGAATCGCCTGGATCTCGAGGGCCGGCAAGAAGGACACTTATCTGGAGGGAGAGTTCCGCGGCAAGTGGGAGGAATGGAGAGCAGACTGGTGGTGGATTGACGAGGAGAACCCGCAGCCGTTTACCGCCCGGCGCCAAACCCCAGTAGCACGCGGCAGCGATTGGAGTGACGTGGCCCCGGAAGACGATAGGCTGAAGATTGCTGTCACCCGGATCCTACGCCTCAGGCTTGCCGGGCTCACTGTAGGCGCTGTTGGCGCAGATTTTCTTCGTTGCCGCATCGCCCCCCTGCAGGAACAGGGGAGACCCGCCTGGGAATTCAAGAATGTGGCGGATATCATGAGGCTGTGTCCGGGCCTCAACTTCAACTTCACTGTTCTAGAGCTTAACGCAATGCTCCAGGAGCTGTTCAAGTACGACCCTCAACATCCCGAAGTGTTCAGGTTGCCGGGGGGGGGGGGTCGTTCCGCTGTGCAACAACTCCGCGCTCGACCGCATCCGTGCAATGATGCCGCTGTGCGATTCGCATGGAATTGTCCCAACTTGGCAAGAGCCTGCAGACGACGTCGTGCAGCAATTCTTCGATGGCTTGGTGGAAGTGCCGGTCCGCTCCGACGAAAAGGATAGCCTCACCCGCGACACCACCGATGCGGAGATGACACACATCACCACTAGGCTGGAAGAGGCGGCGGCAGCCGCAGCCGCGGGCGAATTTGGATTCACCGTGGAGGAGGCAGATGCAGCAGAGGCGGCAAGCCGTGACAATCGAGAGGAGCCCGTCGGCGAGAAAGAACTTGCCGGGCATGGCGTCGGGTCAAACGAGCCCGCCGAGGATATGAGCGGCTCGCTGGAGATCAACTCCTCTTCCTCCTCATCTTCAGGCAGCTCGCCGCAAGCAGAGCCTCCATCTCCACCAAGAAGGTGTCTCCGCAAGGCTGGGGGCGTAGCGGGGCGACAGGCGAGTGAACAGCCGCCGCGCCGCGCGACACGCTCCACCGCGGCAAGCACTGTTGCCGCGGGAGCATCTCACGCTGCTGCGGCAACTGGAGCGGGGTCCACCCGGACCACCGCTTTTGCTCCTGCCGCTTCTCACGCCGCGGCGGCCGCCGGAGCGGGGTCGTCGCAGACCATCGCCACTGTTCCCGCCAAGCGGCCAAGGGAAACTACTCCCCCGCCTCCTCGTGCCGGACGTGAGCCGGACTTCGACTTCTCCGCGTTCAGCTCCGACGAAGAAGAAGAAGAGTAAGATTCTCTTGTTGTACTTGTAGTTCTTCAATTCTTGCTGTTTGTCTTGTATCTCATTTGCTTTACTCTGAATTTATTCCTTTTTAGGACTCTGGCCCAGAGAGCAGTGAAGAGAGCCAAGGTCCCGGTGATTGTCATCGAGGACGAACCCACAGCGACAGCAGGGGGTGCGCCCGATACAACCTTGCCGGACCCGGCAACTGTTCTCCAGAGCTGCCCCCAGCGTAAGTATATGGTTCACTTTCCGCTGTTAGGCGCGCATGGATACTCTTTCTTTGCTGACATCTGACTGTTGGTTTGTGTAGGAGCAGAGCAGCCCCACCAAGAGCGCCCGGAGGCCGCCCCCGAAACGCCAAGGGAGAGTCCTCCGGCAAGGGAGAGTTCTCCGACAAGGGAGAAGTCTCCAGCAAGGGACAGCACCAGCGGTCCTCCAGCGGCGGAGACCACGACTGCAGAACCCGGTACAGGTAATCCTCTCGCTTCAAAACTTCCCTTGGGTTCTTTTTCTTTTGATCTTCTTTTTTGGGTATTTGCTTGGCTTTTCTCACTTTTCTGGCCATCAGACCCATCTGCTGCAGAGCCGATGGAGACTGAGGTTGCTGCCGACGACGTCGCTGCCACTGAAGAAGCAGCCGACGCTGATGATCCCACTGGCGACGAGGCCGCCAAAGCTGCCGCCACGGCAGCTGGCGAGGGGTCTGGCGATCGCACTGACGGCCCTGAGGCCGCAGGAGCACCAGGCGTTATGTCGACCGCCGACCCGTCCGCCGCTGCTGCAGTGCCAGGCTCCGAAGAGCCCCAGCCAGGCGTCTACTTGAAGGCCGGCGATGGCGTCTTCATCAACCTCCCCTGGGCGTCAAGCTCCAGGGCGCCGGTCGAGGGAGAGAGCTTCGACGGAGAGGTGCTCGCCTCCGCTGGGCTGACGTTGATTGACGCGCCGAGCAGCAGCAGCAGTGAGCCTGAGGAGGAGCGGCTGCTGCGGAAGCTGGTGTCGCTCTACCGCGCGCGGCAAGCCAAGCTGGAATCCCGCGAGGCGCTTGTCGCGAAGGCGGGAGCGGACATCGAGAAGCGCGCGGAGGAGCTCCGGGGTCTCAACCAGGAAACTCTCCGGTCCCTGGCAGAGGAGCGGGAGCAACTCGCCGAAGAGCGGAAGGCCTTCTTCCTCGAAAAGGCCGAAGTTGAAGAGCAATAGCGGCTTGCCGCTGAGAAGTTGTCTGCGCAGGAGGGCGAGCTGGCGCAGTGGAAGGTCAACCTTGACGCCCACGAGGAGGAGCTTGCCGCGCGCGAGCGAACATTCGGCGGAGCCCTCAAGCAAGCGGAGGATGCTGCCGCAGCCGTCGAGGCCGCCAAGAAGGAGCTGGAGACGAAGGTGGCGCAGCTGGAGGCGAAGGTGGCGCAGCTAGAGGCCGATCTCAAGGCGAGTGGTGAAGAGCTTGCTGCCACCAAGGACTCCAACGCAGATCTTGAGTTGAAGCTGACCACTTTGACCAAGATGCTGGACGGCGCCAGGGAGCAGGAGGTGGCCTTGAAGGAGGTGATAAAGGCCGACAAGGTGCTGCTGGCGAGTGCTGCCGCCGCCCAGAATGCTTTTAAGGAGAATGTGGAGCACTGGACGGAGAGTCTCGTGAGTGCTGCCGCAGATATCGATAGGGAGCAGGCGCAGCTGGGGGTGGAGGATCTCGGGTATCCCTCTGACGAGAACCTCCAACCCAGCGCCAAGCTCACCTTGTTTTTCAAAGGCGTGGCGACGGCCCTCCAGCGGCTCCAGGAGAAGATCCCAAAGCAGCTGGCCGACGAGTCACGCAAGATCTGCGCGGGAGCTCTTAAAAATGTGTTGGTGAAGGTGGCCTTCCGCAACCCAGGCCTCAACCTCACCAACGTCCTCAAGACCCTGCCACCGGATGCTGATCTGGAGGCGCTCAAGACCCTTGTCGCACCCATTGTGGACAAGGTGAGCGGGATCAAGAGGATTGAGGGCGACCGCGTAGACTAGGCCACCCGTTTTCTTCTTTTCTTGTCGCTGCTGGTCATGTTATGAGAACAATCTGTTAGAGCCGCGACAAGCTATCTTGTAATATAAATCTATTCCAGGTAATGATTGCAATGTTATTCCCTTTACTTGATTCCTCCCTTTGTATGTTTTTGCCCTACGCTTTTAGGGAACTTGCCGGTGCAGGCACCTTAGCCGCGAGCGCTGAGTGCGGGACGTCAGAAGCCTGCTGGCGGTGCCGCTACCGACAAGAAACCTTGTCGCAACTAGTCGCAGCTCACTTAAGTTGTTGAGCGGACTCGAAACAAAGTAAGGGCGCAACTAGCTACGAGTGCTCGTCGCGATGGCGGGCGAGCACGGTGGGTTTCCTGGCAGTGCTTTGAACTCGCTACCTCCTTTCCCTCCTCTCTAACTTCCTGGAACTAATGTATTTCCATTTAATGCAAATGGAAAGGGGTACGCCCGGCTCAAAAAAAAAACTAGCTACGAGTTGGTTCCTCCGCGCACAGGTTTTCCATACAAAGTGCGGTCGTTCAAGGGAGATAACTTAAAAATTTAAAAAATCTGATTGCTCAAACTTTGGCAACTTAGCTTTTCTGTTGTTTGCTTCCCGGTAAGGCGAATCTTTCTTGAGCGACGCCTGGTCCATACCATTATCTTCTCCTTTCCCCCCGGCAAACTTGTGGGCGAGGGAACCTTCCTTTCCTTGAGAAAAAGGAAAGAAGAGAAAATAAAGATATGGAGCCTTACGGCTCGTTATTGCTTACCGGGGAGTAGGTGCTGCACAAAGTGTCAGATAACACATATGCAAAAAATAGAAAGCATGAAATTGACAAGATGTGCGGAGCACATGAGCTTTACTTATGCACGGGGTCTGCGCCCGGCTTTGTACAAAGGATTACATGCAACAGCGGCAAGACTTGTACAAAAAGTGGTTGCCGGAACAGGTTCCGGCAACCGCGCCTTACGGGTAAAACTTACAAATATGCTCAATGTTCCAGGAATTGCTCACCGGAATGCTATCTTCGGTCTCAAGGCGGACAGCGCCTGGCCTAGTGACTCGTTTCACCCGGTAAGGGCCTTCCCACTTCGGTGTCAACTTGTTGGAATTCTTGGCGGACTGGACATGCCGAAGAACAAGGTCGCCTTCCTCGAAACTTCTGGCATTAACTTTGCGGCTATGGTAGCGGCGCAAAGCTTGCTGGTAGCGAGCAGCTCGTACAGCAGCCTGAAGACGGTTTTCCTCAAGGAGTAGCGCGTCATCTTGTTGCAGCTGCTCTTGCTCAAGCTCATCATAAGCGAGCACTCGAGGTGACCCGTATACGAGTTCCGTGGGGAGAACTGCCTCTGCTCCATAGACTAGAGCGAAAGGTGTCTGGCCAGTGGCTCGATTTGGCGTCATTCTAATCGACCAAAGAACCACCGGCAGCTCCTCGATCCAGTGTCTTCCGCACTTGTGCAGCCTGTCGAAAGTCCTGGTCTTGAGCCCACGCAGCACTTCAGCATTTGCCCTCTCCGCTTGACCGTTGCTTCTCGGGTGAGCAACAGAAGCGAAGCAGACCTTGGCGCCAAGATCTTGGACGTACTGCATGAAGGTGCGGCTCGTGAATTGCGTACCGTTGTTGGTGATTATCCTGTTAGGGATGCCGAAGCGGTAAACAATCGACCTGAAAAACTTGACTGCTGACTGTGCTGTCACCTTCCTCACTGGTTCCACTTCCGGCCACTTTGTGAACTTGTCGATTGCAACGTACAAGTACTCAAAGCCCCCGACTGCTCGGGGAAAGGGGCCGAGGATGTCGAGCCCCCAGACCGAAAATGGCCAGGATAAAGGGATCGTCTGGAGAGCTTGAGCTGGTTGGTGTATCTGCTTGGAATGGAACTGGCACGCTTCACACTTGGTTACTTGTGCAGTTGCATCCTGGAGGGCTGTCGGCCAAAAGAAACCTTGCCGGAATGCTTTGCCGGCAAGTGCTCTTGCGCCAATGTGGTGACCACATATGCCTCCATGTATCTCTGCCAACAGCTTTTGTCCGTCTTCCCGGTGAATACACTTCAATTTCACACCGTTGAGTCTTCTTCTGTACAGTGTGTTGTTGACAAACTGGTACATACTTGACTGCCGGGCTACTCTTTCCGCTTCTTCTTGCTCTTCGGGAAGTTCTCCTGTCTGAAGGAAACGGACAATCTGCTGTGCCCATGCTGGAGCTTGTGGCTCGACAACAAGGACTAAAGGCAAATCTGCTGCTGCGGGAACATCCGCTTCTACGGCGAGAACCTGCGGCTCTGCCGGAGCTTGATGTTCCCCGGCAAGCTTGCCGGAGCAAAACTTGTCGGGAGCTTCTGCTTCAATGGAACAAACCCTAGGGCTTGCCGGAGCAGACTGCTCCTCAGCGCTCTTGGCGTTGATCTTGGGGACCTTGGCGGCGGCTTCGGGAAGCTCTACCGGAAAATAGTCACCAGAAATCAACTTCCTCTTCTTGCTCTGTCCAGTTGATGGCGTTACAGACGGTTGAGTCAGCTTGAGCACAAAGATCCCTGGTTCCACAGGTAACTTAAGTGCGGCGCACTTTGATAGGCCGTCGGCAATGGCGTTCTGAGCTCTTGGAACATGCTCCATCCGTAGGCCGTCAAAGTGCTCTTCTAGCTTTCTCACTTCGTCGACGTAGGCTTCCATCAACGGACTCTGATAGTTCTTGTTCACTTGGCGGACGACAAGCTGCGAGTCACCCCTGACAATGAGCTTCTTGATCCCAAGGTCTGCCGCGATCCTGAGACCGGCAAGCAAGCCTTCATATTCTGCAGTATTGTTTGTTGCTTGCTCCTTGGGAAAGTGCATCTGGACTACGTACTTGAGGTGCTCTCCAGTGGGTGCGACAAGCAGCACGCCAGCGCCGGCGCCTTGCAGCGAAAAGGCACCATCAAAGTACATCAGCCACTCTTTGCCTGCTTCCTCGACGGGGATGCTCGTTTCTGGAATTTCTTCATCTGGTGTTGGCGTCCATTCCGCTATGAATTCTGCCAATGCTCTGCTTTGGATAGTTGAAGTACTCTCAAACTTGAGGCCAAAGCTTGATAGTTCCAGTGCCCACTCAACAATCCTGCCTGTCGCTTCTGGATTCTGTAGTATCCTCTTCAGCGGAAAACGAGTGACAACTGTGATCTCATGTGCTTGGAAGTAATGGCGCAGCTTTCTCGAGGCCATGAGAAGGCCGAAAAGCAATTTCTGCACGCCAGAGTACCTTGACCTAGCCCCCTGCAGAAGGGAACTGACAAAGTAAACTGGGCGCTGTACCATTCTCTTCTGTATCTCCTCGCGCGTCTGCGCAGATCCATCCTTGTCGGGACCAGAGCTTGTCGGGGAAGCCCCCTGCTTGTCGCTGGATGCACCTGCCGTGGTTGCTGGCTCGTGATCTGCCTCCCTCTCTGCTACTAACGCAGCACTAACCACTTGATTGGTTGCTGCTATATACAGCAGCAACTTCTCTTGTGGCTTAGGTGCGACAAGTGTTGGAGCGGAGGACAGGTATCTCTTCAGGTCTTGCAGCGCAGCCTCCGCTTCCGGAGTCCATTTCATTGGACCTGCCTTTTTTCAATATTTTGAAAAACGGCAGGGCGCGCTCAGCAGACCTAGAGATAAACCTGCTGAGAGCAGCCACACAACCGGCAAGTCTTTGTACATCCTTGACGCGCTTTGGTGCTTCAATCTGCTCAATGGCCTTGATCTTGTCGGGATTGGCTTCGATTCCCCGCTGAGACACGAAGAACCCGAGAAGCTTGCCGGAGGGGACTCCAAACACACACTTCTCGGGGTTGAGCTTGAGGCTGATCTTGCGCAGATTTGCAAAGGTCTCGTCTAAATCTTGGATCAGAGTTGCCTTGTCCTTGCTCTTGACCACTATGTCATCCATGTAGACTTCCACATTTCTGTGTATTTGTGGCTCAAGAGCGACATGGACTACTCTTGCAAATGTTGAACCAGCATTTTTTAAACCGAAAGGCATCCGTATGAAACAGTACGTGCCACATGGAGTAGTGAATGCGGTCTTCTCCTCATCCTCTTCTGCCATGAAGATCTGATGGTATCCTGAGTATGCGTCAAGAAATGAAAGCAAGTCACATCCGGCCGTGGAGTCAACAATCTGGTCAATGCGCGGCAAAGGAAATGGGTCTTTGGGACAAGCTTTGTTAACATCGGTAAGGTCGATACAAAGTCTCCATTTCCCGTTCGCCTTGCGCACAACTACAGGATTGGCCAACCACGTAGGATGGAGCACTCCTCTGACAAGGCCTGCTGCTTCCAACTTCTTGATCTCTTCTGCGATGAATTCTTGGCGCTCCACTGCTTGCTTCCTGACCTTCTGCTTGACGGGCCGCGCATGAGGACAAACGGCAAGATGGTGCTCAATTACTTTCCTGGGAACACCGGGGATGTCAGACGGTTGCCACGCAAACACGTCGACATTCGCCCGTAGGAAAGCAATGAGCGTGCTTTCCTATTTAGGGTCGAGAGTGGCACTGATGGTGAAGGTACCACCAATGCCGTCCTCCTTGGCGGACACCTTCTTGGTCTCTGGCGGAGCTGCCATTGTCTTCTTACACTTGCCGGTGGAGCTCGATGGTGCGTCCTCGACGGCAGCGCAGCACTCCGAAGAGGTGCGCTTGCCGGAGTGGGCATCAGAACTCTTGCCGGACTTGGTCTTCTTCTTCCCCCCGGGAGCTTCAACGGCAAGTGACTTGCGATCTGTTGCGGCTGCCGCTTCCCGGTAGATCTTGTCGGCGCAGATAAGAGCATCCTTCTTGTCGCCAGGGACAGAGATGACGCTCATCGGGTCTGGCATCTTCAGCATGTTGTATGCATAGTGAGAGGCTGCCATGAACTTGGCGAGTGCTGGACGGCCGAGTATCCCATTGTAAGGCAATGGAAAATCGGCGACGTCAAAAGTGACCCTCTCAGTCCTGAAGTTCACCTCGCTGCCAAATGTTACTGGCAGCGTGACCTTCCCCTTCGGCTTGCTCCTTCCCGGGTTGATTCCTTGGAATGTGCCGGTCTCTTCAAGCTCGCTGTCAGGGATCTGGAGTTTCTGGAGTACAGCAGAGGAGATCAGGTTCAAGCCGGCCCCGCCGTCAACTAACATCTTAGTGACCTTGAGGTTGCGGATAGTTGGTGAAACCAACATCGGCAAGCACCCGACCGCAGTTGTGCGATCAGGGTGGTCCTCAATATCAAAGATGATAGGCGTGCTGGACCATTTCAGAAGCTTGCGTGACTCGATAGGTGGTTCCGCCGCATTGACTTCCCGCACCCGCTGCTTGAGTTGGCGGTGCGAAGTATGCAGAGAAGCACCACCGTCAATGCACAAGACCTCTGTGGCTTTCTGGAACTCCTGCTCACTGGTCTCGACATCATCCATGTCTTCGTCGTCGTCGTCATCTTCATCCTTGTCGCGGCCGCGGGGAGGTCTGTCTCCTTGCCGCTGCTTGGCCTTGCCGCGGCATCCTCCCCGGCCGGCGCGCTTCTTGCCGGATTCTCCAGCGCCTCCTTGGGCCCTCTCCTTGTCGCGTCGCTCGTATTCAGCCTTTTGCTGCTGGACAAGCTGCTCGACCTTCTTGCAGCTCTGGAGGTCATGGCCCTTGGTGCGGTGGATCTTGCAGTACTGCTTGTCGGTGTCGTCCTGCTTGTCGGCGACCGCCACAGCCTGGCAGTTGGTGCATGCGGCAATCTCCTTGCCGGAGCTACCAGCTTTGGCTCTCTTGGCGCCACCTTCGTTGCCGGACTGCTCAATGACTAGCACATCTTTGCCTTTCTTCTTCCTGTTGTTACGCCGCCGATTTTTCTTTGCCAGGGCAGCATCCTCGCTGTCAGATCCTCCCGCTCCTGTATTCTCTCCGGGGAGTTTCCTCCCTTCCTCAGCACGTGCACACTTGTCGGCCAGGGCATACAGCTCACTGACGTCTCTGATCCTGCACATCGCCATCTCCTCCCGCATCCTGCGGTTACGCACGTTCTGATGGAACGCGGTGATGACCACGGCAGGGTGGACATTTGGGATGTTGTGATGTACATGGCTGAATCTCTGAATGTACTTGCGCAGGGGCTCTCCTTCCTTCTGGGCGAGCAGATGAAGGTCACTCTCTTGGACATGAGGTTTGTGGCCGCCTGTAAAGGCGCCGACAAACTGATGGCATAGGTCTGCCCAGGAGGATATGGAGTTGTCCGGCAAGTGCATGAGCCAGGACCTGACGTTGGGCTTGAGCACCAGCGGGAAGTAGTTGGCAAGGATCTTGTCGTCCCGTCCCCCGGCAGCATGCACCGCGATGGTGTAGATGCTGAGGAACTCCGACGGATGCGACTTGCCGTCGTACTTCTCTGGTACGTCTGGCTTGAAATTTTTCGTGCTGGGCCACTGGACTTGCCGCAGCTCACGGGTAAACGCAGGGCAACCTACCGCGTACGGCAAGTCGCCTGGTTCCCCTGGCGCATGCATGTCGACAGAGGGCCCAGCGCGCTGGTCCGATTGACGTCGCGCTTATCTTCGGCGCTCGATGCAAGTACGAGCGTCTTCTTGCTGTCGTTCGTGAAGAACTTGGCGCTGATCGCGACGAGCTCGTGGATCTGACGACGCGGTGGAGTCGCTGTCGAGGTGGATCCGGCGAGTCGGCGATCTTGGCCTTCGGGGCGGAGAGTGCACAGTGGTTGCACCCCCACCGGTCTTGTCGTCACCGGCTCGTGCCTGGCTGACTTGCCGCGGCTGCGATGTGCTCGGCTGCCGTTGAGTGTCGCCGTTGGCGAAGCCGATGAGACTCTGAATGGTTGCCCTCCAGTCGTCGATCTTGTCTGCCGTTGGAGGGTAGTCCAGGAGCAGTTGAGCTCGCGCCAAAGCTTCTGCTGTAGTGGTGGGTGGCGGTGGCGAACGGTGCGAGGAGCGGGATATGCTCGGACTTCTAACTATGTTAGAAGGAGCAGTATCCCATCCAGGCGACTGTGCCTCACTCATGCTAGCATGTTGGCGTGCATGCTGGTCTTGAGCACTCCGAGATCCACCAGCTCGATCTTGGTCCAGCAAACGCATGGTACCGTGAGTACCATAACGCTGCCGGTCCCGCACCTCCTGAGACGGGCGCGGTGCATGTACGGACGCCGAGGTCTTGGAGTGCGCCCGGTCGTTGTGGGAGCCGGCTAAGCTGCCGATGGGCAGCGCAGCCTTGTCCTTGGACCTGGCAGCACCGTGAGCTCCCTCGTCGACGCCCGTTCTTCCGCCGGCGTCTGCCCCATCAGCCGTTGGCTCCGGTGGTGGTGGGTTCGGCGCGGACGGAGCAGCCGCCTCCGAAGCCTTCTTCTTCGGCGGCATGTCGATGAAGATGATGAAGATCTAGCTCGTGTGAACGCCGAATCTGGTTCACACAACCTCGACGCCCCCTACCTGGCGCGCCAAAGATGTCAGGGGACTAATCCACGAACACCTATGGGACTGGCGGACCGAGTCCCTTTCGGTTCGGCAGGGGCGAGGGTCGCACGAAGAGCGGATCGAGGCGAAGCACACGAGCAGTTTACCCAGGTTCGGGCCGCACGGATGCGTAAAACCCTACTCCTGCTTTGTGGTTTGTATTGAGTTCTAGCTCGGGAGCGCGGAATGCTACAGTACACTCCAACAGCTAACGAGACCGAGCGTGAGTGTTCTCTTCCTCCCCTTTCTACGTTGCGCACGGGCCTCCTTTTATATGCTCAAGGGGTCACCGACAGGTGGCAACGTAGACAAGGGTAAAAATGGAAAGGTGCTGCGGTTGGTACAGCTACCTGCTACAGTGTATACCTAACCCTGACGGCAGGGGACAAGGGCATTAAATGCCCGTCTGTGTCGCCTAAATAGTGCAAAAGGGACCGTCAGGGACGCCACCGCTCGCCACGATGGCAATCTTGTCAGCGCCGCTTGCCACTGCGCACCGCTGGCTGAACAGCCCCCCGCCACGTACGCCTGGGAGGGTCCCAGAGCGACACGTTGGTGGATGTGCTGGAGCGCGGGCACAGAGTGGTGGCTTGCCACGGCAAGCGCCTTGCCGCGGTCGTTGTCTTGTTGCGTCCGGGAGCTTGTCGCTCACCGGGCCTTGTCGGGACGCGTGGCTCGTCGCGGCAAGTTCCTTGAGATGCCTTGGTTGGCCTTCCCGGCAAGCTCCTGTTGTCGGGGTCTTGAGATGCCTTGGTTGGCCTTCCCGGCAAGCTCCTCTTGCCGGGGTCTTGAGATGCCTTGGTTTGGATACTTTGTCCTTGAATGGCTCCAAAGGAACCACGGAGGGTCTTGGCGGTCACCCGGCAAGCCTTGCCGCGGGATGCTGCGACTGCCCGTGCACAAGTTCGGGATACTAGGGTACCCCTACTCTAGTGCACCGACATCTCCCATTTGCACTAGAGTCAATAATCTAGTTCACATCGCCATGTGATTTAATACCAATAGTTCACATCACCATGTGATTAACACCCATAATTCACATCGACATGTGACCAACACCCAAAGGGTTTACTAGAGTCAATAATATAGTTCACATCGCTATGTGATTAACACCCAAAGAGTACTAAGGTGTGATCATGTTTTGCTTGTGAGAGAAGTTTAGTCAACGGGTCTGCCACATTCAGATCCGTACGTATTTTGGAAATTTCTATGTCAACAATGCTTTGCACGGAGCTACTCTAGCTAATTGCTCCCACTTTCAATATGTATCCAGATTGAGACTTAGAGTCATAAGGATCAGTGTCAAAACTTGTATCGACGTAACCCTTTACGACGAACCTTTTGTCACCTCCATAATTGAGAAACATATCCTTATTCCACTAAGGATAATTTTGACCAATGTCCAGTGATCTACTCCTAGATCACTATTGTACTCCCTTGCCAAACTCAGGGCACGGTATACAATAGGTCTGGTACACAGCATGGCATACTTTATAGAAACTATGGCTGAGGCATAGGGAATGACTTTCATTCTCTCTCTATCTTCTGCCGTGGTCGGGTTTTGAGTCTTACTCAACTTCACACCTTGTAACACAGGCAAGAACTCCTTTTTGACTGTTCCATTTTGAACTACTTCAAAATCTTGTCAAGGTATGTACTCATTGAAAAACTTATCAAGCGTCTTGATCTATCTCTATAGATCTTCATGCTCAATATGTAAGCAGCTTCACCGAGGTCTTTCTTTGAAAAACTCCTTTCAAACATTCCTTTATGCTTTGCAGAATAATTCTACATTATCTCCGATTAACAATATGTCATTCACGTATACTTATCAGAAATGCTGTAATGCTCCCACTCACTTTCTTGTAAATACAGGCTTCACCGCAAGTCTGTATAAAACTATATGCTTTGATCAACTTATCAAAGCGTATATTCCAACTCCGAGATGCTTGCACCAGTCCATAGATGGATCGCTGGAGCCTGCATATTTTGTTAGTACCTTTAGGATTGACAAAACCTTCTGGTTGCATCATATACAACTCTTCTTTAATAAATCCATTAAGGAATGCAGTTTTGTTTATCCACTTGCCAGATTTCATAAAATGCGGCAATTGCTAACATGATTCGGACAGACTTAAGCATAGATACGAGTGAGAAACTCTCATCATAGTCAACACCTTGAACTTGTCGAAAACCTTTTTGCGACAATTCTAGCTTTGTAGATAGTGAAACTACTATCAGCGTCCGTCTTCCTCTTGAAGATCCATTTAATATCAATGGCTCGCCGATCAATGGGCAAGTCAATCAAAGTCCATACTTTGTTCTCATACATGGATCTCATCTCAGATTTCATGGCCTCAAGCCATTTCGCGGAATCTGGGCTCATCATCGCTTCCTCATAGTTCATAGGCTCGTCATGGTCAAGTAACATGACCTCTAGAATAGGATTACCGTACCACTCTGGTGCGGATATCACTCTGGTTTACCTATGAGGTTTGGTAGTAACTTGATCTGAAGTTACATGATCATCATCATTAGCTTCCTCACTAATTGGTATAGTAGTCACAGGAACAGATTTCTGTGATGAACTACTTTCCAATAAGGGAGCAGGTACAGTTACCTCATCAAGTTTTACTTTCCTCCCACTCATTGCTTTCGAGAGAAACTCCTTCTCTAGAAAGGATCCATTCTCAGCAACCAATATCTTGCCTTCGGATCTGTGATAGAAGGTGTACCCAACATTTTCTTTTGGGTATCCTATGAAGACGCACTTCTCTGATTTGGGTTTGAGCTTATCAGGTTCAAACTTTTTCACATAAGCATTGCAACCCCAAACTTTAAGAAACGACAGCTTAGGTTTCTTGCTAAACCACAGTTCATAAAGTGTCGTCTCAACGGATTTAGATGGTGCCCTATTTAATGTGAATGTAGCTGTCTCTAATGCATAACCCCAAAACTATAGTGGTAAATCGGTAAGAGACATCATAGATCACACCATCTCTAATAAAGTATGGTTACGACGTTCGGACACACCATTACACTGTGGTGTTCCAGGTGTCGTGAGTAGTGAAACTATTTCAAATTGTTTTAACTGAAGGCCAAACTCGTAACTCAAATATTTTACTTCCGCGATCATATCATAGAAACTTTTATTTTGTTACGATGATTCTCCACTTCACTCTGAAATTCTTTGAACTTTTCAAATGTTTCAGACTTGTGTTGCATCAAGTTTTACTCATACCTGCCGCGAGCTTCAATATTCATCGGACCACATACATCAGTATGCATGATTTCCAACAAATCTGTTGCTTGCTACATTGTTCTGGAGAACGGAGTCTTAATCATCTTGCCCATGAGGCATGGTTCGCAAGCATCAACTGATTCATAATCAAGTGATTCCAAAAGTCCATCAGCATGGAGTTTCTTCATGCACTTTACACCAATATGACCTAAACGGCAGTGCCACAAATAAGTTGCACTATCATTATTAACTTTGCATCTTTTGGTTTCAATATTATGAATATGTGTATCACTACGATCGAGATCCAACGAACCATTTTCATTGGGTGTGTAACCATATATGTAAACAAAACAACAATTTATTCTCTTACTTAAATGAATAACTGTATTGCAATAAACATGATCAAATCATATTCATGCTCAATGCAAACACCAAATAACACTTATTTAGGTTCAACACTAATCCCGAAAGTATAGGGAGTGTGCGATGATGATCATATCAATCTTGGAACCACTTCCAACACACATCCTCACTTCACCCTTAACTAGTCTCTGTTCATTCTGCAACTCCCGTTTCGAGTTACTACTCTTAGCAACTGAACCAGTATCAAATACCGGGGGGGTAGCTACGAACACTAGTAAAATACACATCAATAATCCGTATATCAAATATACCTTTGTTCGCTTTGCCATCCTTCTTATCCGCCAAATACTTGGGGCAGTTCTGCTTCCAGTGACCAGTCCCTTTGCAGTAGAAGCACTTAGTCTCAGGCTTAGGACCAGACTTGGGCTTCTTCACTTGAGCAACAACTTGCTTGTCGTTCTTCTTGAAGTTCCCCTTCTTCTCTTTGCCCTTTTCTTGAAACTAGTGGTCTTGTCTACCATCAACACTTGATATTTTTCTTGATTTCTACCTTCGCTGATTTCAGCATTACGAAGAGCTTGGGAATCGTTTCCGTTATCCCTTGCATATCATAGTTCATCACGAAGTTCTACTAACTTGGTGATGGTGACTAGAGAATTCTGTCAATCACTATCTTATCTGGAAGATTAACTCCCACTTGATTCAAGCGATTGTAGTACCCAGACAATCTGAGCACATGCTCACTAGTTGAGCGATTCTCCTCCATCTTTTAGCTATAGAACTTGTTGGAGACTTCATATCTCTCAACTCGGGTATTTGCTTGAAATATTAACTTCAACTCCTGGAACATCTCATATGGTCCATGACGTTCAAAACGTCTTTGAAGTCCCGATTCTAAGCCGTTAAGCATGGTGCACTAAACTATCAAGTAGTCATCATATTTAGCTAGCCAAACGTTCATAACGTCTGCATTTGCTCCTGCAATAGGTCTGTCACCTAGCGGTGCATCAAGGACATAATTCCTCTGTGCAGCAATGAGGATAAACCTCAGATCACGGATCCAATCCGCATCATTGCTACTAACATCTTTCAACTTAATTTCCTCTAGGAACATATCAAAAATAAAACAGGGGAGCTAAACGCGAGCTATTGATCTACAACATAGATATGCCAATACTACCAGGACTAAGTTCATGATAAATTAAAGTTCAATTAATTATATTACTTAAGAACTCCCACTTAGAAAGACACCCCCATAATCTTCTAAGTGATCACGCGATCCAAATCAACTAAACCATAATCGATCATCACGTGAAATGGAGTAGCTTTCAATGGTGAACATCAATATGTTGATCATATCTACTATATGATTCACGCTCGACCTTTCGGTCTCAGTGTTCCGAGGCCATATCTGCATACGCTAGGCTAGTCAAGTTTAACCTGAGTATTCTGCGTGTGCAAAACTGGCTTGCACCCGTTGTAGATGGACATAGAGCTTATCACACCCGATCATCACGTGGTGTTTGGGCACGACGAACTTTGGCAACGGTGTATACTCAGGGAGAACACTTTTATCTTGAAATTTAGTGAGAGATCATCTTATAATGCTACCGTCAATCAAAGCAAGATAAGATGCATAAAAGATAAACATCACATGCAATCAATATAAGTGATATGATATGGCCATCATCATCTTGTGCTTGTGATCTCCATCTCCGAAGCACCGTCATGATTACCATCGTCACCGGCACGACACCTTGATCACCATCGTAGCATCGTTGTCGTCTCGCCAATCTTATGCTTCCATGACTATCGCTACCGCTTAGTGATAAAGTAAAGCATTACAGCGCAATTGCATTGCATACAATAAAGCGACAACCATATGGCTCCTGCCAGTTGCCGATAACTCGGTTACAAAACATGATCATCTCATACAATAAAATTTAGCATCATGTCTTGACCATATCACATCACAACATGCCCTGCAAAAACAAGTTAGACGTCCTCTACTTTGTTGTTGCAAGTTTTATGTGGCTGCTACGGGCTTAAGCAAGAACCGTTCTTACCTACGCATCAAAACCACAACGATAGTTTGTCAAGTTGGTGCAGTTTTAACCTTCGTAAGGACCGGGCGTAGCCACACTTGGTTCAACTAAAGTTGGAGAAACTGACACCCGCCAGCGACCTGTGTGCAAAGCACGTCGGTAGAACCAGTCTCGCGTAAGCGTACGCGTAATGTCGGTTCGGGCCGCTTCATCCAACAATACCGCCGAACCAAAGTATGACATGCTGGTAAGAAGTATGACTTATATCACCCACAACTCACTTGTGTTCTACTCGTGCACAACATCAACGCATAAAACCAGGCTCGGATGCCACTGTTGGGGAACATAGCAATTTCAAAAAAATTCCTACGCACACGCAAGATCATGGTGATGCATTGCAATGAGAGGGGAGAGTGTTGTCCACGTACCCTCGTAGACCGAAAGCGGAAGCGTTATGACAACGCGGTTGATGTAGTCGTACGTCTTCACGGCCCGACTGATCAAGCACCGAAACTACGGCACCTCCGAGTTCTAGCACACGTTCAGTTCGATGACGATCCCCGGACTCCGATCCAGGAAAGTGTCGGGGAAGAGTTTCGTCAGCACGACGGCGTGATGACGATCTTGATGTAGTACCGACGTAGGGCTTCGCCTAAGCACCGCTACAGTATTATTGAGGTGGACTATGGTGGAGGGGGGCACCGCACACGGCTAAGAGACGATCAACTTGATCAACTTGTGTGTCTAGAGGTGCCCCCCTGCCCCTGTATATAAAGGAGCAAGGGGGAGGAGGTGCGGCCAGGCAAGGGGCGCGCCAGGAGGAGTCCTACTACTCCTGGGAGTAGGACTCCCCCCTTTCCATGTTGGACTAGGACTTGGGGGGAACGAGAGAGAGGGAAAAGGAAAGGGGGGGGGGGGCGCCGACCCCCCTCCTTGTCCAATTCGGACTGGGGGGGGGGGGGAAGGGGCACGCGGCTGCCCCTTGGCCTCCTCTCCACTTCCTCCACTAGGCCCATTAAGGCCCATTAGGTTACCGGGGGGGGGGGGGGGGTCCGGTAACCTCCCGGTACTCCGGTAAAATGCCGATTTCACTCGGAACACTTCCGATGTCCAAACATAGGCTTCCAATATATCAATCGTTATGTCTCGACCATTTTGAGACTCCTTGTCATGTCCGTGATCATATCCGGGACTCCGAACAACCTTTGGTACATCAAAATATATAAACTCATAATGAAACTATCATCGTAACGTTAAGCGTGCGGACCCTACGGGTTCGAGAACAATGTAGATATGACCGAGACATGTCTCTGGTCAATAACCAATAGCGGAACCTGGATGCTCATATTGGCTCCTACATATTCTACGAAGATCTTTACCGGCTAGACCGCATACCAACATACGCTGTTCCCTTTGTCATCGGTATGTTACTTGCCCGAGATTCGATCGTCGGTATCTCAATACCCAGTTCAATCTCGTTACTGGTAAGTCTCTTTACTCGTTCCGTAATACACCATCTCGCAACTAACTCATTAGTTGCAATGCTTGCAAGGCTTAGGTGATGTGCATTACCGAGAGGGCCCAGAGATACCTCTCCGACAATCGGAGTGACAAATCCTAATCTCAAAATACGCCAACCCAACAGGTACCTTCGGAGACACCTGTAGAGCAGCTTTATAATCACCTAGTTACGTTGTGACGTTTGGTAGCACACAAAGTGTTCCTCCGGTAAACAGGAGTTGCATAATCTCATAGTCATAGGAACATGTATAAGTCATGAAGAAAGCAATAGCAACAAACTAAACGATCAAGTGCTAAGCTAATGGAATGGGTCAAGTCAATCACATCAGTCTCCTAATGATGTGATCCCGTTAATCAAATGACAACTCATGTCTATGTTAGGAAACATAACCTTCTTTGATCAACGAGCTAGTCAAGTAGAGGCATACTAGTGACACTCTGTTTGTCTATGTATTCACACATGTATTATGTTTCCGGTTAATACAATTCTAGCGTGAATAATAAACATTTATCTTGATATAAGGAAATAAATAATAACTTTATTAATGCCTCTAGGGCATATTTCCTTCAGATCTAATCATGGAGATCCTGGTCATTACGCATGACTGGACAGTGCCATACATTGCGTACATCCTTAGGAAGGAACTCCCAGAGGACGAAGAAGAGGCTCGACAGATCGTCCGTCGATCGAAGGCCTTTACTGTGATAAGAGGACAATTGTTCAGGGAAAGCGTGACTGGAGCCAGTCAGAAGTGCATAACGCCCGAAGAAGGTCGAATGATCCTCAACGACATCCACTCGGGGACCTGTGGTCACCATGCGTCCTCTCGGGCCATCGTGTCTAAAGCATACTGAGACGGATTTTATTGGCCACGAGCAAATGAAATGGCGAAAGATATAGTCGACAGATGTGAAGGCTGCCAGTTTTACTCTGACATGTCTCACAAGCCTGAAGGAAATATGCCCTAGAGGCAATAATAAAGTTATTATTTATTTCCTTATATCATGATAAATGTTCATTATTCATGCTAGAATTGTATTAACCGGAAACATAATACATGTGTGAATACATAGACAAACAGAGTGTCACTTGTATGCCTCTACTTGACTAGCTCGTTAATCAAAGATGGTTATGTTTCCTAACCATGGACAAAGAGTTGTTATTTGATTAACGGGATCACATCATTAGTTGAATGATCTGATTGACATGACCCATTACATTATCTTAGCACCCGATCGTTTAGTATGTTGCTATTGCTTTCTTCATGACTTATACATGTTCCTATGACTATGAGATTATGCAACTCCCGTTTGCCGGAGGAACACTTTGTGTGCTACCAAACGTCACAACGTAACTGGGTGATTATAAAGGAGCTCTACAGGTGTCTCCAAAGGTACATGTTGGGCTGGCGTATTTCGAGATTAGGATTTGTCACTCCGAATGTTGGAGAGGTATCTCTAGGCCCTCTCGGTAATGCACATCACTTAAGCCTTGCAAGCATTGCAACTAATGAGTTAGTTGCGGGATGATGTATTACGGAACGAGTAAAGAGACTTGCCGGTAACGAGATTGAACTAGGTATTGGATACCGACGATCGAATCTCGGGCAAGTAATATACCGATGACAAAGGGAACAACGTATGTTGTTATGCGGTCTGACCGATAAAAGATCTCCGTAGAATATGTAGGAACCAATATGAGCATCCAGGTTCCGCTATTGGTTATTGACCGGAGACGTGTCTCGGTCATGTCTACATTGTTCTCGAACCCGTAGGGTCCGCACGCTTAAGGTTACGATGACAGTTATATTATGAGTTTATGCATTTTGATGTACCGAAGTTTGTTCGGAGTCCCGGATGTGATCACGGACATGACGAGGAGTCTCGAAGTGGTCGAGACATAAAGATTGATATATTGGAAGCCTATATTTGGATATCGGAAGTGTTCCGGGTGAAATCGGGATTTTACCGGAAAACCAGGAGGTTACCGGAACCCCCCAGGAGGTACATGGGCCTTAATGGGCCTTAGTGGAAGAAGAGGAGAGGCGGCCAGGGCTGGGCCGCGCGCCCCTCCCCCCTAGTCCGAATAGGACAAGGAGAGAGGGGGCCGGCGCCCCCCTCCTTCTCTCTCTCTTTGTTCCCACCTCGCGAATCCTATTCCAACTAGGATTGGGGGAGAAGTCCTAATCCCGGAGGGAGTAGGACTCCTCCTGGCACGCCCTATGATGGCCGGCCGGCCTCCCCCTCTTGAACCTTTATATACGGAGGCAGGGGCACCCCTAGAGACACAAGTTGATCCACGTGATCATATTCTTAACCGTGTGCGGTGCCCCCTTCCACCATAATCCTCGATAATATTGTAGCGGTGCTTAGGCGAAGCCCTACGACGGTAGTACATCAAGATCGTCACCATGCCGTCGTGCTGACGGAACTCTTCCCCGACACTTTGCTGGATCGGAGTCCGGGGATCGTCATCAAGCTGAACGTGTGCTAGAACTCGGAGGTGCCGTAGTTTCGGTGCTTGATCGGTCGGGCCATGGAGACGTACGACTACATCAACCAAACGCTTCTGTTGTCGATCTACAAGGGTACGTAGATCACACTCTCCCCTCTCGTTGCTATGCATCACCATGATCTTGCGTGTGCGTAGGAATTTTTTTGAAATTACTACGTTCCCCAACAGTGGCATCCGAGCCTAGGTTTTATGTGTTGATGTTATATGCACGAGTAGAACACAAGTGAGTTGTGGGCGATATAAGTCATACTGCTTACCAGCATGTCATACTTTGGTTCGTCGGTATTGTTGGACGAAGCGGCCCGGACCGACATTACACGTACGCTTACGCGAGACCGGTTCTCCTGACGTGCTTTGCACATAGGTGGCTTGCGGGTGACAGTTTCTCCAACTTTAGTTGAACCGAGTGTGGCTACGCCCGGTCCTTGCGAAGGTTAAAACAACACCAACTTGACAAACTATCGTTGTGGTTTTGATGCGTAGGTAAGATTGGTTCTTGCTTAAACCCGTAGCAGCCACGTAAAACTTGCAACAACAAAGTAGAGGACGTTTAACTTGTTTTTGCAGGGCATGTTGTGATGTGATATGGTCAAGACATGATGCTAAATTTTATTGTATGATATGATCATGTTTTGTAACCGAGTTATCGGCAACTGGCAGGAGCCATATGGTTGTCGCTTTATTGTATGCAATGCAATCGCGCTGTAATGCTTTACTTTATCACTAAGCGGTAGCGATAGTCGTGGAAGCATAAGATTGGCGAGACGACAACGATGCTACGATGGAGATCAAGGTGTCGCGCCGGTGACGATGGTGATCTTGACGGTGCTTCAGAGATGGAGATCACAGGCACAAGATGATGATGGCCATATCATATCACTTATATTGATTGCATGTGATGTTTATCTTTTATGCATCTTATCTTGCTTTGATTGACGGTAGCATTATAAGATGATCTCTCACTAAATTATCAAGATAAAAGTGTTCTCCCTGAGTATGCACCGTTGCCAAAGTTCGTCGTGCCCAGACACCACATGATGATCGGGTGTGATAAGCTCTACGTCCATCTACAACGGGTGCAAGCCAGTTTTGCACACGCAGAATACTCAGGTTAAACTTAACGAGCCTAGCATATGCAGATATGGCCTCGGAACACTGAGATCAAAAGATCGAGCGTGAATCATATAGTAGATACGATCAACATAGCGATGTTCACCATTGAAAACTACTCCATTTCACGTGATGATCGGTTATGGTTTAGTTGATTTGGATCACGTGATCACTTAGAGGATTAGAGGGATGTGTATCTAAGTGGGAGTTCTTAAGTAATATGATTAAATTGAACTTAAATTTATCATGAACTTAGTCCTGGTAGTATTTTGCAAATCATGTTGTAGATCAATAGCTCACGTTGTTGCTTCCCTGTGTTTATTTTGATATGTTCCTAGAGAAAATTGTGTTGAAAGATGTTAGTAGCAATGATGCGGATTGGATCCGTGATCTGAGGTTTATCCTTATTGCTGCACAGAGGAATTATGTCCTTGATGCACCGCTAGGTGACAGACCTATTGCAGGAGCAGATGCAGACGTTATGAACGTTTGGCTAGCTAAATATGATGACTACTTGATAGTTTAGTGCACCATGCTTAACGGCTTAGAATCGGGACTTCAAAGACGTTTTGAACGTCATGGACCATATGAGATGTTCCAGGAGTTGAAGTTAATATTTCAAGCAAATACCCGAGTTGAGAGATATGAAGTCTCCAACAAGTTCTATAGCTAAAAGATGGAGGAGAATCGCTCAACTAGTGAGCATGTGCTCAGATTGTCTGGGTACTACAATCGCTTGAATCAAGTGGGAGTTAATCTTCCAGATAAGATAGTGATTGACAGAATTCTCTAGTCACCATCACCAAGTTAGTAGAACTTCGTGTTGAACTATAGTATGCGAGGGATGATGAAAACGAATCCCGAGGTTTTCATGATGATGAAATCGATGAAGGTAGAAATCAAGAAAGAGCATCAAGTGTTGATGGTTGACAAGATCACTAGTTTCAAGAAAAGGTCAAAGGGAAAAAGGGGAACTTCAAGAAAAACAGCAAGCAAGTTGCTGCTCAAGTGAAGAAGCCCAAGTCTGGTCCTAAGCCTGAGACTAAGTGCTTCTACTGCAAAGGGACTGGTCACTGGAAGTGGAACTACCCCAAGTGATTGGCGGATAAGAAGGATGGCAAAGTGAACATAAGTATATTTGATATACATGTTATTGATGTGTACTTTACTAGTGTTTATAGCAACCCCTCAGTATTTGATACTAGTTCAGTTGCTAAGAGTAGTAACTCGAAACGGGAGTTGCAGAATGAACAGAGACTAGTTAAGGGTGAAGTGACGATGTGTGTTGGAAGTGGTTCCAAGATTGATATGATCATCATCGCACACACCCTATACTTTCGGGATCAGTGTTGAACCTAAATAAGTGTTATTTGGTGTTTGCGTTGAGCATAAATATGATTTGATCATGTTTATTGCAATACGGTTATTCATTTAAGTAAGAGAATAAATTGTTGTTCCGTTTACATAAATAAAACCTTATATGGTTACACACCCAATGAAAATGGTTCGTTGGATCTCGATCATAGTGATACACATATTCATGATATTGAAGCCAAAAGATGCAATGTTAATAATGATAGTGCAACTTATTTGTGGCACTGCCGTTTAGGTCATATTGGTGTAAAGCGCATGAAGAAACTCCATGCTGATGGGCTTTTGGAATCACTTGATTATGAATCAGTTGATGCTTGCGAACCATGCCTCATGGGCAAGATGACTAAGACTCCGTTCTCCAGAACAATGGAGCGAGCGACAGATTTGTTGGAAATCATACATACTGATGTATGTGGTTCGATGAATGTTAAGGCTCGTGGCAGGTATCATTATTTTCTGATCTTCACAGATGATTTGAGCAGATATGGGGATATCTACTTGATGAAACATAAGTTTGAAACATTTGAACAGTTCAAAGAATTTCAGAGTGAAGTGGAAAATCATCGTGACAAGAAAATAAAAGTTTCTACGATATGATCGCAGAGGTAAAATATTTGAGTTACGAGTTTGGCCTTCAATTAAAACAATGTGAAATAGTTTCACTACTCACGACACCTGGAACACCATAGTGTAATGGTGTGTCCGAACGTCATAACCGTACTTTATTAGATATAGTGCGATCTATGATGTCTCTTACCACTCTACCACTATCGTTTTGGGGTTATGCATTAGAGACAGCTGCATTCACGTTAAATAGGGCACCATCTAAATCTGTTTAGACGACACCGTGTGAACTATGGTTTGGCAAGAAACCTAAGCTGTCATTTCTTAAAGTTTGGAGTTATGATGCTTATGTGAAAAAGTTTCATCTCGATAAGATCAAACTCAAATCGGAAAAATATGTCTTCATAGGATACCCAAAGGAGACAGTTGGGTACACCTTCTATCACAAATTCGAAGGCAAGACATTCGTTGCTAAGAATGGATCCTTTCTAGAGAAGGAGTTTCTCTCGAAAGAAGTGAGTGGGAGGAAAGTAGAACTTGATGAGGTAATTGTACCTGCTCCCTTATTCGAAAGTAGTTCATCACAGAAATCTGTTCTTGTGACTACTACACCAATTAGTGAGGAAGCTAATGATGATGATCATGTAACTTCATATCAAGTTACTACCGTCATTGTCGAGCTTTCTAAATGGTGATATTTACCATCATTGTCCGTCTTCCTTTTAAAATCCATATGTACCCAACAGCCTTACGACCATCAAGTAATTCTTCCAAAGTCTACACTTTGTTTTCATACATGGATCCTCTCTCGGATTTTATGGCCTTGAGCCATTTATCGGAATCCAGGCCCACCATCGCTTCTCCATAGCTCGTAGGTTCATTGTTGTCTAGCAACATGACTTCTAAGACAGGATTACGTACCACTCTGAAGTAGTACGCATCCTTGTTGTCCTACGAGGTTTGGGAGTGACTTGATCTGAAGTTTCATGATCACCATCATAAGCTTCCACTTAAATTGGTGTAGACGCCACAGGAACAACTCCCTGTGCCCTGCCACACACTAGTTGAAGAGACGGTTCAATAACCTCATCAAGCCTCCACCATCCTCCGACTCTTTCGAGAGAAACTTTTCCTCGAGAAAGGACCCGATTCTAGAAACAATCCCTTATTGCTTTCAGATCTGAGACAGGAGGTATACCCAACTGTTTTGGGTGTCCTATGAAGATGCATTTATCCGCTTTGGGTTCGAGCTTATCAGCCTGAAACTTTTTCACATAAGCGTCGCAGCCCCAAACTTTTAAGAAATGACAGCTTAGGTTTCTCTAAACCATAGTTCATACGGTGTCATCTCATCGGAATTACGTGGTGCCCTATTTAAAGTGAATGTGGTTGTCTCTAATGCCTAACCCATAAATTATTGTGGTAATTCGATAAGAGACATCATGGTATGCATTATATCCAATATGGTGCAGTTATGATGTTCGGACACACCATCACACTATGGTGTTCCAGGCTGTATCAGTTGTGAAACAATTTCCACAATGTCTTAATTCTGTGCCAAACTCGTAATTCAGATATTCATCTCTATGATCATATCATAGATCTTTTATCCTCTTGTCACGACGATCTTTCAGCTTCACCCTGAAATTACTTGAACCTTTCAATAATTCAGACTCGTGATTCATCAAGTAAATATACTCAACATCTACTCAAATCATCTGTGAAGTAAGAACATAACGATATCCACTACACGCCTCAGCACTCATTGGACTGCACACATCAAAATGTATTACTTCCAGCAAGTTGCTTTCTGGTTCCATTTTACTGAAACCGAGGCTTTCAGTCATCATGCCCATGTGGTATGATTTGCATGTCTCAAGTGATTCAAAATCAAGTGAGTCCAAATGGTCCATTTGCATGGAGTTTCTTCATGCATATACACCAATAGACATGGTTCGCATGTCTCAAACTTTTCAAAAATGAGTGAGTCCAAAGAACCATCAACATGGAGCTTCTTCATACGTTTTGTACCGATATGACTTACGTGGTAGTGCCACAAGTAGGTGGTACTATCATTACTTATCTTTTGGCATGAATATGTGTATCACTACGATCGAGATTTCAATAAATCATTTATTTTAGGTGCAAGACCATTGAAGGTATTATTCAAACAAACAGAGTAACTATTATTCTCTTTAAATGAATAACCGTATTGCGATAGACATAATCCAATCATGTCTATGCTCAACGCAAACACCAAATAACAATTATTTAGGTTTAACACCAATCTCGATGGTAGAGAGAGCGTGCGATGCTTGATCATATCAACATTGGAAACACTTCCAACACATATCGTTAGCTCTCCTTTAGCTAGTCTCCGTTTATTCCGTAGCTTTTATTTCGAGTTACTAACACTTAGCAACCGAACCAATATCTAATACCCTGGTGCTACTAGGAGTACTAGTAAAGTACACATCAACACAATGTATATCCAATATACTTCTATCGACCTTGCCAGCCTTCTCATCTACCAAGTATCTAGGGTAATTCTGCTCCAGTGGCTGTTCCCTTATTACAGAAGCACTTAGTTTCGGGTTTGGGTTCAACTTTGGGTTTCTTCACTAGAGCAGCAACTGATTTGCCGTTTCATGAAGTATCCCTTCTTGCCCTTGCCCTTCTTGAAACTAGTGGTTTCACCAACCATCAACAATTGATGCTCCTTCTTGATTTCTACTTTTGTGGTGTCAAACATCACGAATATCTCAAGGATCATCATATATGTCCCTGATATATATAGTTCATCACGAAGCTCTAGTCATCTAAGTGATTACATGATTTGCAAAATCCTTTTTGACTATGTTCAGGATAAACAAGTTCGTCTTATGAACTCCCACTCAGATAGACATCCCTCTAGTCATCTAAGTGATTACATGATCCGAGTCAACTAGGCCGTGTCCGATCATCACGTGAGACGGACTAGTCAACATCGGTGAACATCTTCATGCTGATCGTATCTACCATACGGCTCATGCTCGACCTTTCGGTCTTCTGTGTTCCAAGGCCATGTCTGTACACATGCTAGGCTCGTCAAGTCAACCTAAGTGTTTCGCGCGTGTAAATCTGTCTTACACCCGTTGTATGTGAACGTTAGAGTCTATCACACCCGATCATCACGTGGTGCTTTGAAACAACGAACTGTCGCAACGGTGCACAGTTAGGGGGAACACTTTCTTGAAATTTTAATGAGGGATCATCTTATTTACTACCGTCGTTCTAAGCAAATAAGATGTATAAACATGATAAACATCACATGCAATCAAATAATAGTGACATGATATGGCCAATATCATATAGCTCCTTTGATCTCCATCTTGGGGCTCCATGATCATCTTGTCACCGGCATGACACCATGATCTCCATCATCATGATCTCCATCATCGTGTCTTCTTGAAGTTGTCTCGTCAACTATTACTTCTACTACTACAGCTAACGGTTAGCAATAAAGTAAAGTAATTACATGACGTTTATGTTGACATGCAGGTCATAAATAAATTAAGACTACTCCTATGGCTCCTGCCGGTTGTCATACTCATCGACATGCAAGTCGTGATTCCTATTACAAGAACATGATCAATCTCATACATCACATATATCATTCATCACATCCTTTGGCCATATCACATCACATAGCATACCCTGCAAAAACAAGTTAGACGTCCTCTAATTGTTGTTTGCATGTTTTACGTGGCTGCTATGGGTTTCTAGCAAGAACGTTTCTTACCTACGCAAAGACCACAACGTGATATGCCAATTGCTATTTACCCTTCAAAAGGACCCTTTTGATCGAATCCGATCCGACTAAAGTGGGAGAGACAGACACCCGCCAGCCACCTTATGCAACTAGTGCATGTTAGTCGGTGGAACCGGTCTCACGTAAGCGTACGTGTAAGGTTGGTACGGGCCGCTTCATCCCACGATGCCGTCGAATCAAGATTGGACTAGTAACGGTAAGCATATTGAACAAAATCAACGCCCACAACTACTTTGTGTTCTACTCGTGCATAGAATCTACGCAATAGACCTAGCTCATGATGCCACTGTTGGGGAACGTAGCAGAAATTCAAAATTTTCCTACGTATCACCAAGATCTATCTATGGAGAAACCATCAACGAGGGGAAGGAGAGTGCATCTACATACCCTTGTAGATCGCTAAGCGGAAGCGTTCAAGAGAACGGGGTTGATGGAGTCGTACTCGTCGTGATCCAAATCACCGATGATCCTAGTGCCGAACGGACGACACCTCCGCGTTCAACACACGTACAGCCCGGTGACGTCTCCCACGTCTTGATCTAGCAAGGAGAGAGGGAGAGGTTGAGGAAGACTCCATCCAGCAGCAGCACAACGGCGTGGTGGTGGTGGAGGAGTGTGGCAATCCTGCAGGGCTTCGCCAAGCACCACGGGATATGAGGAGAAAGAGAGGGAGGGCTGCACCAACGAGAGAGATCAAATCGCGTGTATTGGGAAGCCCTTAGGCCAAGTATATATGGGGGAAGGGGAGGGGGCTGCGCCCCCTCTAGGGTTCCCACCCCTAGGGGGGGGCAGCCCTAGATGGGTTTGGGTGGCGGCCAAGAGGGGGAGGAGAGGGAGGCGCAGGGAGCATGGGCCTTAGGGCCCATCTGCCCTTAGGGTTTGCCCCCTCTCCCCTTTCTAGGCGCATGGGCCATGGTGGGAGGCGCCCTAGCCCACCTAATGGCTGGTGCCTTCTCACACTTGGCCCATGTATGCCTCTGGGGCCCATGCCCCCCGGTGGACCCCCGGACCCCTCCGGTGGTCCCGGTACATTACCCATAAACCCCGAAACTTTTCCGGTGACCAAAACAGGACTTCCCATATATAAATCTTTACCTCCAGACCATTCCGGAACTCCTCGTGACGTCCGGGATCTCATCCGGGACTCCGAACAACATTCGGTAACCACATACAAACTTCCTTTATAACCCTAGCGTCATCGAACCTTAAGTGTGTAGACCCTACGGGTTCGGGAGACCTGCAGACATGACCGAGACGTTCTCCGGTCAATAACCAACAGCGGGATCTGGATACCCATGTTGGCTCCCACATGTTCCACGATGATCTCATCGGATGAACCACGATGTCAAGGACTTAATCAATCCCGTATACAATTCCCTTTGTCTACCGGTACGATACTTGCCCGAGATTTGATCGTCGGTATCCCGATACCTTGTTCAATCTCGTTACCGGCAAGTCTCTTTACTCGTTCCGTAACACATCATCCCGTGATCAACTCCTTGATCACATTGTGCACATTATGATGATGTCCTACCGAGTGGGCCCAGAGATACCTCTCCGTCACACGGAGTGACAAATCCCAGTCTCGATTCGTGCCAACCCAACAGACACTTTCGGAGATACCCGTGGTGTACCTTTATAGCCACCCAGTTATGTTGTGACGTTTGGCACACCCAAAGCACTCCTACGGTATCCGGGAGTTGCACAATCTCATGGTCTAAGGAAATGATACTTGACATTAGAAAAGCTTTAGCATACGAACTACACGATCTAGTGCTATGCTTAGGATTGGGTCTTGTCCATCACATCATTCTCCTAATGATGTGATCCCGTTATCAACGACATCCAATGTCCATGGTCAGGAAACCGTAAACATCTATTGATCAACGAGCTAGTCAACTAGAGGCTTACTAGGGACATGGTGTTGTCTATGTATCCACACATGTATCTGAGTTTCCTATCAATATAATTCTAGCATGGATAATAAACGATTATCATGAACAAGGAAATATAATAATAATAATCAATTTATTATTGCCTCTAGGGCATATTTCCAACAGTCTCCCACTTGCACTAGAGTCAATAATCTAGTTCACATCGATATGTGATTAACACTCAAGGTCACATCCCCATGTGACTAACACCCAAAGAGTTTACTAGAGTCAATAATCTAGTTCACATTTACCATGTGATTAACACTCGATGAGTTCTGGGTTTGATCATGTTATGCTTGTGAGAGAGGTTATAGTCAACGGGTCTGAACCTTTCAGATCCGTGTGTGCTTTACAAATCTCTATGTCATCTCCTAGATGCAGCTACCACGCTCTATTTGGAGCTATTCCAAATAACTGTTCTACTATACGAATCCAGTTTACTACTCAGAATAATCTGGATTAGTGTCAAAGTTTGCATCGGCGTAACCCTTTACGACGAACTCTTTTACCACCTCCATAATCGAGAAAATTCCTTAGTCCACTAGTTACTAAGGATAACTTTGACCGCTGTCCTGTGATCCATTCTTGGATCACTCTTGTACCCCTTGACTGACTCATGGCAAGGCACACTTCAGGTGCGGTACACAGCATAGCATACTGTAGAGCCTATGTCTTGAGCATAGGGGACGACCTTCGTCCTTTCTCTCTATTCTGCCGTGGTCGAGCTTTAAGTCTTAACTTCATACCTTACAACTCAGGCAAGAACTCCTTCTTTGACTGATTCATCTTGAACACCATCAAGATCATGTCAAGGAATGTGCTCATTTGAAAGTACCATTTAAGCGTTTTGATCTATCCTTATAGATCTTGATGCTCAATGCTCAAGTAGCTTAATCCAGGCTTTCCATTGAAAAACACTTTCCAAATAACCCTATATGCTTTCCAGAAATTCTACGTCATTTCTGATCAACAATATGTCAACAACATATATTCATCAGAAATTCTATAGTGCTCCCACTCACTTCTTTGGAAATACAAGTTTCTCATAAACTTTGTATACACCAAAATCTTTGATCATCTCATCAAAGCATACATTCCAACTCCGAGATGCTTACTCCAGTCCTTAGAAGGATTGCTGGAGCTTTTCATACTTATTAGCATATTTCAGGATTGACAAAACCTTCCGGTTGTATCACATACAACCTTTCCTCATAAATCGTCGAGGAAACAATGTTTTGACATCCTATCTGCAAGATTTCATAAATGATGCAGTAATTGCTAATATAATTCCAACAGACTCTTAGCATCGCTACGAGTGAGAAAGACTCATCGTAGTCAACTCCTTGAACTTGTCGGAAAACATCTTAATGACAAGTCGAGCTTTCTTAATGGTGATACTTACCATCATTGTCCGTCTTCCCTTTAAAATCCATATGTACCCAACAGCCTTACGACCATCAAGTAATTCTTCCAAAGTCTACACTTTGTTTTCATACATGGATCCTCTCTCGGATTTTATGGCCTTGAGCCATTTATCGGAATCCAGGCCCACCATCGCTTCTCCATAGCTCGTAGGTTCATTGTTGTCTAGCAACATGACTTCTAAGACAGGATTACGTACCACTCTGAAGTAGTACGCATCCTTGTCGTCCTACGAGGTTTGGGAGTGACTTGATCTGAAGTTTCATGATCACCATCATAAGCTTCCACTTCAATTCGTGTAGACGCCACAAGAACAACTCCCTGTGCCCTGCCACACACTAGTTGAAGAGACGGTTCAATAACCTCATCAAGCCTCCACCATCCTCCGACTCTTTCGAGAGAAACTTTTCCTCGAGAAAGGACCCGATTCTAGAAACAATCCCTTATTGCTTTCAGATCTGAGACAGGAGGTATACCCAACTGTTTTGGGTGTCCTATGAAGATGCATTTATCCGCTTTGGGTTCAAGCTTATCAGCCTGAAACTTTTTCACATAAGCGTCGCAGCCCCAAACTTTTAAGAAATGACAGCTTAGGTTTCTCTAAACCATAGTTCATACGGTGTCATCTCATCGGAATTACGTGGTGCCCTATTTAAAGTGAATGTGGTTGTCTCTAATGCCTAACCCATAAATTATTGTGGTAATTCGATAAGAGACATCATGGTATGCATTATATCCAATATGGTGCAGTTATGATGTTCGGACACACCATCACACTATGGTGTTCCAGGCTGTATCAGTTGTGAAACAATTTCCACAATGTCTTAATTCTGTGCCAAACTCGTAATTCAGATATTCATCTCTATGATCATATCATAGATCTTTTATCCTCTTGTCACGACGATCTTTCAACTTCACCCTGAAATTACTTGAACCTTTCAATAATTCAGACTCGTGATTCATCAAGTAAATATACTCAACATCTACTCAAATCATCTGTGAAGTAAGAACATAACGATATCCACTACACGCCTCAGCACTCATTGGACTGCACACATCAAAATGTATTACTTCCAGCAAGTTGCTTTCTGGTTCCATTTTACTGAAACGAGGCTTTCAGTCATCTTGCCCATGTGGTATGAGTTGCATGTCTCAAGTGATTCAAAATCAAGTGAGTCCAAATGGTCCATTTGCATGGAGTTTCTTCATGCATATACACCAATAGACATGGTTCGCATGTCTCAAAATTTTCAAAAATGAGTGAGTCCAAAGATCCATCAACATGGAGCTTCTTCATGCGTTTTGTACCGATATGACTTACGTGGTAGTGCCACAAGTAGGTGGTACTATCATTACTTATCTTTTGGCATGAATATGTGTATCACTACGATCGAGATTTCAATAAATCATTTATTTTAGGTGCAAGACCATTGAAGGTATTATTCAAACAAACAGAGTAACTATTATTCTCTTTAAATGAATAACCGTATTGCGATAGACATAATCCAATCATGTCTATGCTCAACGCAAACACCAAATAACAATTATTTAGGTTTAACACCAATCTCGATGGTAGAGGGAGCGTGCGATGCTTGATCATATCAACATTGGAAACACTTCCAACACATATCGTTAGCTCTCCTTTAGCTAGTCTCCGTTTATTCCGTAGCTTTTATTTCGAGTTACTAACACTTAGCAACCGAACCGGTATCTAATACCCTGGTGCTACTAGGAGTACTAGTAAAGTACACATCAACACAATGTATATCCAATATACTTCTATCGACCTTGCCAGCCTTCTCATCTACCAAGTATCTAGGGTAATTCTGCTCCAGAGGCTGTTCCCCTTATTACAGAAGCACTTAGTTTCGGGTTTGGGTTCAACTTTGGGTTTCTTCACTAGAGCAGCAGCTGATTTGCCGTTTCATGAAGTATCCCTTCTTGCCCTTGCCCTTCTTGAAACTAGTGGTTTCACCAACCATCAACAATTGATGCTCCTTCTTGATTTCTACTTTTGTGGTGTCAAACATCGCGAATATCTCAAGGATCATCATATATGTCCCTGATATATTATAGTTCATCACGAAGCTCTAGTAGCTTGGTGGTAATGACTTTGGAGAAACATCACTATCTCATCTGGAAGATCAACTCCCACTTGATTCGAATGATTGTTGTACTCAGACAATCTGAGCACAAGCTCAACAATTTGAGCTTTTCTCCCTTAGTTTGCAGGCTAAGAAAATCATCGGAGGTCTTATACCTCTTGACGTGGGCATGAGCCTGAAATTCCAATTTCAGCCCTCAAAACATCTCATATGTTTCGCCACGTTTCAAAACGTCTTCGGTGCCTCAACTCTAAACCGTTTAACTGAACTATCACGTAGTTATCAAAATGTGTATGTCAAATGTTCGCAACATCCACAGACGACGTTCGAGGTTCAGCACACTGAGCGGTGCATTAAGGACATAAGCCTTCTATGAAGCAATGAGGACAATCCTCAGTTTACGGACCTAGTCCGCATAATTGCTACTATCAACTTTCAACTAAATTTTCTCTAGGAACATATCTAAAACGTAGAACTGAAGCGCGAGCTACGACATAATTTGCAAAATCCTTTTTGACTATGTTCAGGATAAACAAGTTCGTCTTATGAACTCCCACTCAGATAGACATCCCTCTAGTCATCTAAGTGATTACATGATCCGAGTCAACTAGGCCGTGTCCGATCATCACGTGAGACGGACTAGTCAACATCGGTGGACATCTTCATGCTGATCGTATCTACCATACGACTCATGCTCGACCTTTCGGTCTTCTGTGTTCCGAGGCCATGTCTGTACACATGCTAGGCTCGTCAAGTCAACCTAAGTGTTTCGCGTGTGTAAATCTGTCTTACACCCATTGTATGTGAACGTTAGAATCTATCACACCCGATCATCACGTGGTGCTTCGAAACAACGAACTGTCGCAACGGTGCACAGTTAGAGGGAACACTTTCTTGAAATTTTAATGAGGGATCATCTTATTTACTACCGTCGTTCTAAGAAAATAAGATGTATAAACATGATAAACATCACATGCAATCAAATAATAGTGACATGATATGGCCAATATCATATAGCTCCTTTGATCTCCATCTTGGGGCTCCATGATCATCTTGTCACCGGCATGACACCATGATCTCCATCATCGTGTCTTCTTGAAGTTGTCTCGTCAACTATTACTTCTACTACTACAGCTAACGGTTAGCAATAAAGTAAAGTAATTACATGACGTTTATGTTGACACGTAGGTCATAAATAAATTAAGACAACTCCTATGGCTCCTGCCGGTTGTCATACTCATCGACATGCAAGTCGTGATTCCTATTACAAGAACATGATCAATCTCATACATCACATCCTTTGGCCATATCACGTCACATAGCATACCCTGCAAAAACAAGTTAGACGTCCTCTAATTGTTGTTTGCATGTTTTACGTGGCTGCTATGGGTTTCTAGCAAGAACGTTTCTTACCTACGCAAAGACCACAACGTGATATGCCAATTGCTATTTACCCTTCATAAGGACCCTTTTCATCGAATCCGATCCGACTAAAGTGGGAGAGACAGACACCCGCCAGCCACCTTATGCAACTAGTGCATGTTAGTCGGTGGAACCGGTCTCACGTAAGCGTACGTGTAAGGTTGGTCCGGGCCGCTTCATCCCACGATGCCGTCGAATCAAGATTGGACTAGTAACGGTAAGCATATTGAACAAAATCAACGCCCACAACTACTTTGTGTTCTACTCGTGCATAGAATCTACGCAATAGACCTAGCTCATGATGCCACTGTTGGGGAACGTAGCAGAAATTCAAAATTTTCCTACGTATCACCAAGATCTATCTATGGAGAAACCACCAACGAGGGGAAGGAGAGTGCATCTACATACCCTTGTAGATGGCTAAGCGGAAGCGTTCAAGAGAACGGGGTTGATGGAGTCGTACTCGTCGTGATCCAAATCACCGATGATCCTAGTGCCGAACGGATGACACCTCCGCGTTCAACACACGTACAACCCGGTGACGTCTCCCACGCCTTGATCCAGCAAGGAGAGAGGGAGAGGTTGAGGAAGACTCCATCCAGCAGCAGCACAACGGCGTGGTGGTGGTGGAGGAGTGTGGCAATCATGCAGGGCTTCGCCAAGCACCACGGGATATGAGGAGAAAGAGAGGGAGGGCTGCACCAATGAGAGAGATCAAATCGCGTGTATTGGGCAGCCCTTAGGCCAAGTATATATAGGGGAAGGGGAGGGGGCTGCGCCCCCTCTAGGGTTCCCACCCCTAGGGGGGGCGGCAGCCCTAGATGGGTTTGGGTGGCGGCCAAGAGGGGGAGGAGAGGGAGGCGCAGGGAGCATGGGCCTTAGGGCCCATCTGCCCTTAGGGTTTGCCCCCTCTCCCCTTTCTAGGCGCATGGGCCATGGTGGGAGGCGCCCTAGCCCACCTAATGGCTGGTGCCTTCTCACACTTGGCCCATGTACGCCTCTGGGGCCCATGGCCCCCCGGTGGACCCCCGGACCCCTCCGGTGGTCCCGGTACATTACCGATAAACCCCAAAACTTTTCCGGTGACCAAAACAGGACTTCCCATATATAAATCTTTACCTCGGACCATTCCGGAACTCCTCGTGACGTCCGGGATCTCATCCGGGATTCTGAACAACATTCGGTAACCACATACAAACTTCCTTTATAACCCTAGCGTCATCGAACCTTAAGTGTGTAGACCCTACGGGTTCGGGAGACATGCAGACATGACCGAGACGTTCTCTGGTCAATAACCAACAGTGGGATCTGGATACCCACGTTGGCTCCCACATGTTCCACGATGATCTCATCAGATGAACCATGATGTCAAGGACTTAATCAATCCCGTATACAATTCCCTTTGTCTATCGGTACGATACTTGCCCGAGATTCGATCGTCGGTATCCCGATACCTTGTTCAATCTCGTTATCGGCAAGTCTCTTTATTCGTTCCGTAACACATCATCCCGTGATCAAATCCTTGATCACATTGTGCACATTATGATGATGTCCTATCGAGTGGGCCCAGAGATACCTCTCCGTCACACGGAGTGAAAAATCCCAGTCTCGATTCGTGCCAACCCAACAGACACTTTCGGAGATACCCGTAGTGTACCTTTATAGCCACCCAGTTATGTTGTGACGTTTGGCACACCCAAAGCACTCCTACGGTATCCGGGAGTTGCACAATCTCATGGTCTAAGGAAATGATACTTGACATTAGAAAAGCTTTAGCATACGAACTACACGATCTAGTGCTATGCTTAGGATTGGGTCTTGTCCATCACATCATTCTCCTAATGATGTGATCCCGTTATCAATGACATCCAATGTCCATGGTCAGGAAACCGTAACCATCTATTGATCAACGAGCTAGTCAACTAGAGGCTTACTAGGGACATGGTGTTGTCTATGTATCCACACATGTATCTGAGTTTCCTATCAATACAATTCTAGCATGGATAATAAACGATTATCATGAACAAGGAAATATAATAATAATCAATTTATTATTGCCTCTAGGGCATATCTCCAACAATTAGAGACAGCTGCATTCACGTTATATAGGGCACCATCTAAATCCGTTGAGACGACACCGTGTGAACTATGGTTTGGCAAGAAACCTAAGCTGTCGTTTCTTAAAGTTTGGAGTTACGATGCTTATGTGAAAAAGTTTCATCTCGATAAGCTCAAACTCAAATCTGAAAAATATGTCTTCATAGGATACCCAAAGGAGACAGTTGGGTACACCTTCTATCACAGATTCGAAGGCAAGACATTCGTTGCTAAGAATGGATCCTTTCTAGAGAAGGAGTTTCTCTCGAAAGAAGTGAGTGGGAGGAAAGTAGAACTTGATGAGGTAACTGTACCTGCTCCCTTATTGGAAAGTAGTTCATCACAGAAATCTGTTCTTGTGACTACTACACCAATTAGTGAGGAAGCTAATGATGATGATCATGTAACTTCATATCAAGTTACTACCGAATCTCGTAGGTAAACCAGAGTGAGATCCGCACCAGAGTGGTACGGTAATCCTGTTCTGGAAGTCATGTTACTAGACCATGACGAACTTGCGAACTATGAGGAAGCGATGATGCACCCAGATTCCGCGAAATGGCTTGAGGCCATGAAATCTGAGATGAGATCCATGTATGAGAACAAAGTATGGACTTTGATGGATTTGCCCGATGATCGGCAAGCCATAGAAAATAAATGGATCTTCAAGAGGAAGACGGACGCTGATAGTAGTGTTACTATCTACAAAGCTAGACTTGTCGAAAAAGGTTTTTGACAAAGTTCAAGGTGTTGACTACGATGAAATTTTCTCACTCGTAGCGATGCTTAAGTCTGTCCAAATCATGTTAGCAATTGCCGCATTTTTATGAAATCTGGCAAATGGATAAACAAAAACTACATTCCTTAATGGATTTAAAGAAGAGTTGTATATGATGCAACCAGAAGGTTTTGTCAATCCTAAAGGCGCTAACAAAATATGCAAGCTCCAGCGATCCATCTATGGACTGGTGCAAGCATCTCGGAGTTGGAATATACGCTTTGATAAGTTGATCAAAGCATATAGTTTTATACAGACTTGCGGTGAAGCCTGTATTTACAAGAAAGTGAGTGGGAGCACTACAACATTTCTGATAAGTATATGTGTATGACATATTGTTGATCGGAAATAATGTAGAATTATTCTGCAAAGCATAAAGGAGTGTTTGAAAGGAGTTTTTCAAAGAAAGACTTCGGTGAAGCTGCTTACATATTGAGCTTCAAGATCTATAGAGATAGATCAAGACGCTTGATAAGTTTTTTCAATGAGTACATACCTTGACAAGATTTTGAAGTAGTTCAAAATGGAGCAGTCAAAGAAAGAGTTCTTGCCTGTATTACAAGGTGTGAAGTTGAGTAAGACTCAAAGCCCGACCACGGCAGAAGATAGAAAGAGAATGAAAGTCATTCCCTATGCCTTGGCCATAGGTTCTATAAATTATGTCATGCTGTGTACCAGATCTATTGTATACCCTGCACTGATTTGGCAAGGGAGTACTATAGTGATCTAGGAGTAGATGACTGGACAGCGGTCAGAATTATCCTTAGTGAAATAAGGATATGTTTCTCGATTATGGACGTGACAAAAAGGTTTGTCGTAAAGGGTTACGTCGATGCAAGTTTTTGACACTGATCCAGATGATTCTAAGTCTCAATCTGGATACATATTGAAATTGGGATCAATTACTAGAGTAGCTCCGTGCAGAGCATTGTAGACATAGAATTTTGCAAAATACATACGGACCTGAATTTGGCAGGCCCGTTGACTAAATTTCTCTCACAAGCAAAACATGATCACTCTTTGGGTGTTAATCACATAGCGATGTGAACTAGATTATTGAATCTAGTAAACCCTTTGGGTGTTAGTCACATGGAGATGTGAACCAATCACATAAAGATGTGAACTATTGGTGTTAATCACATAGCGATGTGAACTAGATTATTGACTCTAGTGCAAGTGGGAGACTGAAGGAAATATGCCCTAGAGGCAATAATAATGTTATTATTTATTTCCTTATATCATGATAAATGTTTATTATTCATGCTAGAATTGTATTAACCGGAAACATAATACATGTGTGAATACATAGACAAACAGAGTGTCACTAGTATGCCTCTACTTAACTAGCTCGTTAATCAAAGATGGTTATGTTTCCTAACCATGGACAAAGAGTTGTTATTTGATTAACAGGATCACATCATTAGTTGAATGATCTGATTGACATGACCCATTCCATTAGCTTAGCACTTGATCGTTTAGTATGTTGCTATTGCTTTCTTCATGACTTATACATGTTCCTATGACTATGAGATTATGCAACTCACGTTTGCCGGAGGAACACTTTGTGTGCTACCAAACGTCACAACGTAACTGGGTGATTATAAAGGAGCTCTACAGGTGTCTCCAAAGGTACATGTTGGGTTGGCGTATTTCGAGATTAGGATTTGTCACTCCGAATGTCGGAGAGGTATCTCTGGGCCCTCTCGGTAATGCACATCACTTAAGCCTTGCAAGCATTGCAACTAATGAGTTAGTTGCGGGATGATGTATTACGGAACGAGTAAAGAGACTTGCCGGTAATGAGATTGAACTAGGTATTGGATACCGATGATCGAATCTCGGGCAAGTAACATACCGATGACAAAGGGAACAACGTATGTTGTTATGCGGTCTGACCGATAAAAGATCTTCGTAGAATATGTAGGAACAAATATGAGCATCCAGGTTCCGCTATTGGTTATTGACCGGAGACGTGTCTCGGTCATGTCTACATTGTTCTCGAACCCGTAGGGTCCGCACGCTCAAGGTTACGATGACAGTTATATTATGAGTTTATGCATTTTGATGTACCGAAGTTTGTTCGGAGTCCCGGATGTGATCATGGACATGACGAGGAGTCTCGAAATGGTCGAGACATAAAGATTGATATATTGGAAGCCTATATTTGGATATCGGAAGTGTTCCGGGTGAAATCGGGATTTTACCAGAAAACTGGGAGGTTAACGGAACCCCTCGGGAGGTACATGGGCCTTAATGGGCCTTAGTGGAAGAAGAGGAGAGGCGGCCAGGGCTGGGCCGCGCGCCCCTCCCCCCTAGTCTGAATAGGACAAGGAGAGAAGGGGTCGGTGCCCCCTCCTTCTCTCTCTCTCTGTTCCCACCTCGCGAATCCTATTCCAACTAGGATTGGGGGAGAAGTCCTACTCCCGGAGGGAGTAGGACTCCTCCTGGCGCGCCCTATGATGGCCGGCCGGCCTCCCCCTCTTGAACCTTTATATACGGAGGCAGGGGCACCCCTAGAGACACAAGTTGATCCACGTGATCATATTCTTAACCGTGTGTGGTGCCCCCTTCCACCATAATCCTCGATAATATTGTAGCGGTGCTTAGGCGAAGCCCTGCGACGGTAGTACATCAAGATCGTCACCACGCCGTCGTGCTGACGGAACTCTTCCCTGACACTTTGCTGGATCGGAGTCCGGGGATCGTCATCGAGCTGAACGTGTGCTAGAACTCGGAGGTGTTGTAGTTTCGATGCTTGATCGGTCGGGACGTGGAGACATACGACTACATCAACCAAACGCTTCCGTTGTCGATCTACAAGGGTACGTAGATCACACTCTCCCCTCTCGTTGTTATGCATCACCAGGATCTTGCGTGTGCGTAGGAATTTTTTTCAAATTACTATGTTCCCCAACAAAGCCAGCGTCAGCCCTGAAGACCATTCCCCTCGTCTGGCCCTTTGCTGTTTCGGGATTAGATATGGTTGGAACACTGAGAACTGGTAGGAGCGGCTTCACTCATGTGCTCGTAGTAGTCGACAAGTTTACCAAATGGATTGAAGCTAAACCTATCAAGAATCTTGAAGCCAGCACCGCTGTCAGTTTTATCAGGGAATTGACATTCAGATATGGAGTTCCGCACAGCATCATCACTGACAACAGGTCGAACTTCGATTATGATGAGTTTAGAGCTTTCTGCGCTTCGCAAGGCACACGAGTCTACTATGCTTCGGTCGCTCACCCGCAGTCGAATGGACAAGCAGAAAGAGCAAATGGCCTAATTCTCAAAGGACTGAAACCCCAACTGATGCGTGATCTCAAACACGCAGCAGGTGCTTGGGTCGATGAACTTCCATCAGTTTTTTGGGGTTTGAGGACAACTCCTAATCGGTCGACTGGACGAACTCCTTTCTTTTTGGTCTATGGAGCCGAAGCTGTTCTACCAAGTGACCTGCTCCACAACACACCCCGAGTCAAGCTCTTCTTTGAAGAAGAAGCAGAACAGGCCCGACAAGATTCAGTCGATCTCTTAGAGGAGGAAAGAGAGATGGCCTTGATCCGGTCGACCATTTATCAACAAGACTTGCGTCGATTCCACGCCAGAAACGTGAGGGGTCGAGCCTTTCAAGAGGGAGACTTGGTCCTTCGAGTGGATCAACAGAAGCCACACAAGCTCGCCCCTGCTTGGGAAGGCCCCTTCATCATCACCATAGTTCTCCACAATGGAGCATACCATCTTTACAGTGTCGAGCATCAGAAAGACGAGCCACGAGCTTGGAATGCGGAGCTGCTCCGCCCCTTTTATACTTAAGTACTCGTTCGAATAAAGTGTAATAAGAAGCACCTTTGTAATTTGTTCATGAAAGACAAGAGCTTTACAGTCCTCTCGCACGATTGTTGTTGCTTTTGTTTACGTCTGAAAACCCCCAGTGGGTGGCTTAGCTGTGAATTCGTTTCACCTAAGTTTTCAAACAACCTACCGAGTGGTGAGCCAGCCTCCCACTCGAGGGCTTAGCTGCGAACCCGTTTCGCCTAAGTTTGTAAAATCCTACCGAGTGGTGAGCCAGCCTCCCACTCGGGGGCTTAGCTGCAAACCTGTTTCGCCTAAGTTTGTAAAATCCTACCGAGTGGTGAGCAATCCTCCCACTCGGGGGCTTAGCTGCAGTCCAGTACTCGCCTAAGTTTGTAAAATCCTACCGAGTGGTGAGCAATCCTCCCACTCAGGGGCTTAGCTGCAGTCCAGTACTCGCCTAAGTTTGTAAAATCCTACCGAGTGGTGAGCAATCCTCTCACTCGGGGGCTTAGCTGCAGTCTAGTACTCGCCTAAGTTTGTAAAATCCTACCGAGTGGTGAGCAATCCTCTCACTCGGGGGCTTAGCTGCAGTCCAGTACTCGCCTAAGATTGTAAAATCCTACCGAGTGGTGAGAAATCCTCTCACTCGGGGGCTTAGCTGCAGTCCAGTACTCGCCTAAGTTTGTAAAATCCTATCGAGTGGTGAGCAATCCTCTCACTCGGGGGCTTAGCTGCAGTCCCGTACTCGCCTAAGTTTGTAAAATCCTACCGAGTGGTGAGCAATCCTCCCACTCGGGGGCTTAGCTGCAGTCCAGTACTCGCCTAAGTTTGTAAAATGCTACCGAGTGGTGAGCAATCCTCCCACTCGGGGGCTTAGCTGAAGTCCAGTACTCGCCTAAGTTTAAAAAATCCTACCGAGTGGTGAGCAATCCTCCCACTCGGGGGCTTAGCTGCAGTCCAGTACTCGCCTAATAAGTTTAAAAAATCCTACCGAGTGGTGAGCAATCCTCCCACTCGGGGGCTTAGCTGCAGTCCAGTACTCGCCTAAGGTTATAAAATCCTACCGAGTGGTGAGCAATCCTCCCACTCGGGGGCTTAGCTGCAGTCCAGTACTCGCCTAAGTTTAAAAAATCCTACCGAGTGGTGAGCAATCCTCACACTCGGGGGCTTACCTGCAGTCCAGTACTCGCCTAAGTTTGTAAAATCCTCTCCCTAAGAGCTACGCCACAAATACAACATACGCTCCACCCTTGTCCGCAAGGACGACAAGGCGCAGGTCGAGTGGAACCCTCTTCTCCGAGCTTTGCCACAAGCACAACGTGCGCTCCATCCTTGTCCGCAAGGACGGCGAGGCGCAGGTCGACTGCAACCTTCTCCTCTGAGCTTCGCCACAAGTACAATGTGCGCTCCATCCTTGTCCGCAAGGACGGCGAGGCGCAGGTTGACTGCAACCTTCTCCTCCGAGCTACGCCACAAATACAACGGAGCAGATCCCAAAAGCAATCGCAAGTATACTCAAAAGCAGTTCGGATAAATCCTAAAGTTCCAAGAAACAAATCAAAAGTATTCGAGCATCAAGCCCGAAGGAGTTTAATGGTTACAGCAACCACTCGGCATTCCGAGGCAAATTTAAGACATGTTTAAATCTCATAGTTTGTTCACTCGGCAGAAGGAGGGCTGGAGGGTTCGACGAATTCGTCCAAGTCGATTCCATCTGCGATCCGAGTGGCAGCAGCGATGAAAGTCTCCATAAAGGACTGGAAGTCGTGCCTTTTAGTGTTGGCGACCTTGATCGCCGCCAGCTTGTCTTCACGAGCTTCCTTGCAGTGGACTCTTACCAAGGACAACGCCACGTCAGCACCACACCGGGCAGAGGACTTCTTCCATTCTTGCACTCGACCAGGGATCTCATCGAGCCAAGCCATCAGAGATTCCAGGTCATTTTGAAGCGTCACCCTTGGCCAGAGTAATGGGTCGATTCGTGAAACTGCCACCTTCAGACGCGCGAGGTAACTTGTGACGCTGGCGACACGGGACTCCAGTCGGAGCACGTTCATGGCAGTTTCATCGCAAACTGGAGAAGCGATAGGGTCCAGACCCGTCTCGATCCGTCCGGTTTCCTTGTCAAAGTTTTGGCAGAATTCTGCAGTCAAAGAGTTAGTGAGTTGACTGGACAGGATTAACTTGCAAGCAGCAAAACCGTCGGTTTAAAAGGAGTACCTTCCAGTATAAGATAGAGCTTCTTAGCAAGAGTTCTCCGATAGGCTTCCGTGTCATTTCTCTTGCGGACCGAAGACTCCAACTTCTCATTCAGGGCAATTTTATCCTTCTTCGGACGACTCACTTCTCGGTTAGACTCATTGAGACATGACTTCAGCTTGTTCACCTCTCCTTCCAACGCTCCGACTGAAGCCAGCTTCTGGTCTGCAAGGGCAGTCTTATCTTGGGCTTCCTTCTGCGTAGCTGCAAGGTCCAAGTCCTTCTTCTCCAGAGCCAACCTCATTTTCTCTGCAAAAGAAGCAATCGGATCAAACAAGAGATCGAAGAAATATCTTAAAAGACGATCGACGTGAACAGTCGACAGGCAGTTACCTTCCATACCAGCAGCTTCATCTTGAGCTTTACTCAAATTCTGTTGGGCCAGCTCCAAGTCGAGGTTGAGTTGCCTCTGCTTCTCCTCAAGTTCAGCAAACTTGGAAATGAGAGTACAAGATTTCTGCAGGAGGTAAAAGACAATGTCAATCGACAAGATCAAAGGTTATTTACTCAGACCCCAGCCGACTGCCCGCAGTCGACTGTGGTCTCGGGGACTACACCCAATGGGTGCACTTGGCGTGCCCCCACTGATTCAGACCCAACTCGACCGGTCCACTCGGGTCGAGTAAAAAAAGAAACAAAGAGAAGAAAACAATTATTCAGACCCCGACCAACACCCAGCAGTCGACCGCGGTCTCGGGGACTACACCCAGTGGGTGCACTTAACGTGCCCCCACTGGTTTAGATATCATTCGACCGGTCCGCCCGGGTCGGGTGGAAGAAAAGAAAGAAAAAAGAACTCAGACCCCAGTCGACTGCCCGTAGTCAACTGCGGTCTCGGGGACTACGCCCAGTGGGTGCACTTAGAGTGCCCCCACCGGTTCAGATCCTACTCGTGCAGACCAAGTGGAATAGCGCAAATACCAAAGACAACAAAACACCCAGTGGGTGTACAGATTCGACGCAAACAATAAGAGATTGTATGGAAGAAAATATTTCGGGTAGCATATCCTAATAGAACAAGGTCAGTCGGAAGTTTACTTACCTGGACATTGGCCTGGAGAGCAGCGCTGGCGTCGTAAGCAGCCTGGCTATGCTCGTGCACCGTCTTCATCCTCTCCATCATCATGTCAGCCTGACGGATGGCTTCCGCAGCCGCGTCCGACTGGTTTTCCGGAACATGGTACTTGGTGAAGAAGGGGGCAGACGACCCAGGTGCGGCAGCTTGGAGCTCCGAAGCATGAGGCTGGAAGACTAAAGGGAACACCGGTTCAATCGACGGTGCAGGGCGCTCACTCGACAATGGTACAACGAAAGTTACAGAGGCCCCGCCTGCGTCTTCAGATTGCCGAGCGGTTGGTGTGGTCGTCGGTCCCTGTTGAGACGTCTTGCCAGCTGCTACTTTTTTGTTCTTTCTGGGCCTAGGGGCCACGTCTTCATCATCATCTGGAAGATCGATGACGTTGGGTGGAGCTGCAGATAAATCAGTCGACCCCAAGTGAATCGCTAGAATTCAATCGACCGAGTAATCAAGAACAAGATCATAAGAGTTTCTACCTGGGTTGGAGGTGACCGCGTATTCCATCTCCTCGTCTCGATATTGGTAGGAAGAGGTTCCCGATGTAGCAGCACTGCAAATGTCCACACTCAGTTGGTTATGTTCTGTTGCTCGAGTCGACGAAAAGAACGGATCAGATGATTACCCGGAGATGGTGGGGACGATCACTTTGATTCTGGGCAAAGCCTTCGGTGGTTTAGAGGAGGTGGCTTTTGATGCTTTTGGCGCAGGAGGCGGCACAACCTTGAGCTGCTTCGATGCCTTCTTAGTTGGCGCTGGGGAAGACGTCCGGGGGTGCTTCGAAGTTTGCCCAGTCGGCGCGGTCGCCAGGACCGGGGTGCTCACCGGGTCGTGAGCGTGCTTGGATCTCCTCTCTCTGCGAGGAGGCGAATCGACCTCTTCGTCATCACTCGAGTCGTCGCTTTCCTCGTCCTCCTCTGCATCCGAGTGCCACTCGCCACTCTCGCCCCCGCTCGCCCCTTCCTCGACATCTTGCTCCTGCACTCCATTGGGCATCGAGTACATATCAATGAGAGCCTGAAAGGACAACGAGCAAAATAAATACAGTCGACCATCAACAAAGTGCTACACAATGAATTGAGAAGATACTTGACAATGCAGAATCACACCTGTTCCGGCTGGCGTGAATGGTTGAATGGAATCACCCTCCTAGACCCCCGGGGATTATCTTTGTTGCCGGTGATTCCTCTCAGCCACTTCTCCACCGTGTCTTCGCTAACGTCCTCCGGGTGGATCCGAGTGGAGTCCTCGAGACCTGAGTACATCCACATCGGATGGTCACAGGCTTGGAGCGGTTGGATGCGTTGACTGAGAAAGACCTCCAGCAGGTCCATCCCAATCACCCCATCGCGGACAAGTTGGACGACCCGCTCGACCAACGCCTTGACCTGCGCCTTCTCTTCTAGGATCACCCTCAAGGAGGAGGGCTTCTCCACTCGAGCCAGGGAAAAGGGGGGAAGTCCAGTCGACTAGCCCGGGGTCGGCTGGTCCTTACAGTAAAACCAAGTCGACTGCCAGCCCCGAACCGAGTCAGGAAGGATCATCGCTGGGAAGGTACTCTTGTTCCTCATTTGGATTCCAAGGCCCCCGCACATCTATATCACATGCGTCCTCTCATCACTCGGGTTGGCTTTCTTGACCGACTGGGAGCGGCAGGTGAATATGTGTTTGAAGAGACCCCAGTGCGGTCGACAACCCAAGAAATTTTCGCACATTGACACAAAGGCAGCCAGATACACTGTGGTGTTTGGAGTAAAGTGGTGGAGTTGATCCCCGAAGAAGTTCAAAAAGCCACGAAAGAAAGGGTGGGGAGGCAAAGAGAATCCGCGGTCGCCCTCCAGCGTCCGCGGCTCGGTCTCATTCCTTGGGAGCCGCGCTGATTCGTGGGGGATCAGTCCCCCCTCCACCAGGTCGTCGAGGTCGTCCTGGCTGATCTTTGAGCGGATCCATTCGCCCTGGATCCAGCCCGGCGGCAGGCCGGATCTCGACGAGGATCCACCCCGGCTGGTCCTCTTTCCTTTCACCTTCGTGGTCGCCTTCTTCACACGCTCCAACACCACCGTCTTCTCTTTTCCCATGGCGGCGGATCAAGTCCGAGCGAGGCTACGACGCCGAGAGCGGAAGCGGGCGCAGCGGAGAAGTCTGAGGAAGAAGAAAGAGAATGAGGGCGCACTGTTGAAAAGCCCGGTCCGGTGCCTTTTATAAGGTCACTTCCGAGTGACTGACTTGTAGGCCCGGATGATCTAAACAAATCCCGCAACAGTCGCGCGCGTGATACGTGGCGAAAAAGGTGGCGCGGAAATTGAGGCGACCTACCTAATCCGTCCCGATTACCACGACCTCGCACGTCCGGCGCGCTTCCCAAATTCAAATCCCGCGAAATCCGCGGATAGCAGAACAACTTGTCAGATGGAAAACATCCTCAGCATCGTCATTCGAAACTCTACCGTAAAAGTTCACTCGACAAAAACTAAGAATGGACCAAGGCGACTGAAAAATAAGTTGGTGTCATCCCCTCAGTTCATTGATCCAGAGCAAGACATACTCATAGCAGGAAAAATGAGTCGGAAGTGTTCTCAACTATTGATCCATAGCAAGACATACTCATAGCAGGAAAAATGAGTCGGAAGTGTTCTCAACTCCTTCATCACTCAAACCCTGATCCATTCGGGGGCTAATGATGAAGTTATGTACCTAGGGTAGGGTCATGGATCTGTTCAAGATACCCTCCCCAAGGACATCCCTAAAAGAACCAGAAGCAGTCGAAGAAAAATTATCATCCACTCGACCATGAAGCCATACTCCACTCGACAGTCTTGAAGACACTCGACCGTACGGACAACCACTCGACTACCAGAAGATCTAGAGCCACTCCACTCTGCAACGGTCGGGATTTAAGTCATAGCCCTAATGGTCATTATGTACTTTTATTACAGGCGTTACCAGTAACGTCCCCATCTTTATGTACCTTAAACCCTTTGTAACTGAGGGCAGGAGGGGTCTGGCGAACTCTATATAAGCCACCCCCCTCCTCAGGGACAGGGGTTCGCACTTTCTGTAACACACACGCATATAATCCAGTCGACCGCCTCCGGGCTCCGAGACGTAGGGCTGTTACTTCCTCCGAGAAGGGCCTGAACTCGTAAAACTCCCGAGTACAACTCCTCCATAGCTAAGATCTTGCCTCTACATTCCTACCCCCCATTCTACTGTCAGACTTAGAACCACGACAAGAACCACGTCGCGTGCAACCCCAATGACGCGTCACGGCGCAGGTGGATTCACGTACTCATTAATATTCCCTTCCTAACATGGACTCCTTTGTTAAGAAGAAAGAAAAATGGACCAAAGGCCCAAAGATTTATTCAAGATTATTTGTTACGAAGAAAGAAAGTGGATCAAAAAGTCCATAATTTATGAAAAAAATATGTTTGCTGGTAATGCGTGATCGGGGTTACGTAGACTAAATAGAAATGAGGGGCTCTGTGAATATCGGCCGGCATATTGGTACGTTTTGTCTGTTGATATTGTTGAGACGTATGTACTGCTTTTCGAATGCAGAACCCAATATGCAAATCGATATTAATTGGCTTCGTATTCCGGTCTATCATACGATTTGATGGGAGTATGCGTTCATAGATTTCGCCGATCCATAGATTTAAAGCCTGATTTCAGTAGCGACCCATGTAAAATGCCCCTTCTAGTATATAGAAGATGCACCATGCAATTGTGATATTTATTGTTGCATGTACTCATTAATTTGGTGTATCATCTTCACCTGTTTTGTATGCAACCCATTGTCAACTTTGAAATATTTGAGGGGCGGCTAAGAAGAAAGAAAAATGGACCAAAAGCCCAAAGATTGATTCAAGATTATTTGTTACAAAGGAAGAAAATGGATCAAATGGTCCATAGTTTATGAAAAAAATGTTTGCTGGTAATGCTTGATCAGGGTTATGCGCAGACTAAACAAAAACGAGGGGGCTTTGTGAATATGGGTCGGGATATGCATGATATTGTTCAGGCGTATGAATTGTGTTTTGGATGCAGAACCCAATATGTCAATCGATATTCATTGGCCTCATATTCCAGTCTATCATACAATTTGATGGGAGAATTAAGCTTTCCTAGATTTAAAACCTAATTTCAGTAGCGACCCGTATAAAACGCACCTTCTAGTCTGTAGAAGATGCACCTTGCAGTTATGATATTTACTATGCTGGCATGTACTCATTAATTTGGTGATTTCCACCGCTTTCGTATGCAACCCGTTGTCAAACCTTTGAAATAGTTGAGGGGTGGCTACAGTTCTATACCATAACTGTAGCACGGAAGCGTAGTAGGCATTTTTCTATATAATTGAAAAATCAAGCATAGTGATATGTCTGAACTTGATATTCGCTTGATATAAATTTGGTTGTTGTCGAATTCTTATTGTAGACTTTCGCCAAAATATTCAGGACGTGAATTCAATGCAAAAATAGTAATGGTCCAACAACTTCCAACCATGAACACTACGTCGTTTATGATACGTGCATATATACCACTCCATCTTCTGAAGTAGTAGCATTGAGTTTTACTAGTTACAACACTTACCATCACACTCACATTTTGTGGCAAAATGGAGGGAAAAGAATATCTAGTCATAAACAAAGAAAAAGGTGAATGAAGCACTAGGGAATAAGAGACATTGGGAATATAAGAAGAAGGCCAGAAGACCTGTAGTCACCCCTTAATTATTCAGAAAGAACAATCATGCATCACCTTGTTTAGTGAACAAGTTTGAATGTTCGCACTAGGACCAAGGCGAGAAGAACGGCATCAACCTCTCCAGCGATATGAAATTGAATGTCTTGTGTAAAAAGAAAGATAGATCTCTCAATATTAACTCTAGCTTGTATGAACAATAGAAAGCCACACTCCAAAGATGAGTTCTGAAAGCAAAAGCTAGCCAAGACATACACACCGAAATCATTGATGTATGATCATATGGCATTTGTTTAAAACTTGGGATACGCCAAGATTCTGAACATCGACTGGCATATCAGTATCAGTTGTGTGTCAATGTTGTTCGGGGGTATCGATTGTATCTCCGATGCATTGTCCGATATGTCAGCCATTGCTCGGCTTGAGATTCTGGTTTATCATACAATTGGATGAAAGAATTACACGTTCATAGATTTGTCGATTCTGGGGTTTAATACCCGATTTCAGTAGTAACACGCGTAGAACCCGCCTTCTAGTCTCTGTAAATTTCTTTACAGAGGGAGTACTCATTAATTTAGTGTAATCTTTCACATATTTTTTATGACAAAATTGTTGAAACTTTAAACTATAGTCGATGGGTGGCTATTGTTCTATACCATACTTGTTGCACAAAGACGTCACATGCATTTGTTTTTGATACTTGAAAAGTCACCAGTTCATTGTATGTGGTCTATATATAATTGATGAAATAACTACATATTTGTAGATTTGTGAATTCGTCAGATTTAATGACCGATTTCAATAGTGAGACGTGTAAAACACATTTTCCAGTTAGTAAAAGACGTGTAATGTTGTTATGATATTTACTATGCTCGCACCTACTCATTCATATAGTTTATTTTCACATAGTTTTCTGCATATATTCTTTTGGGGGCGGCTGCCTTATGGTGGGCATTGTGGCTTACTAGGAATGATGTAGTTTTTAATAATAAATGTGGTTCGTCTCCTGTGCAGTTACTCATGCATGTACGCGATGACTTCGTACTTGGCCTATCCTGCAGAAGTCGGAGGACAGAGACCTTTTTATGATGGTGTCTACACGGCTAGAGCGTACGGCCAGGGAGATTTTCTCCCTCCATGGACGGCGTTGTAATCTTCGTATAGGATATGCGCCACCCTAGGTTGGATCGATTTATTTTTGCTGCAAAACAATGTTTATTTTTTAGTTGTTTGGACTTGTTGGCTATGTACATCATGTTATGCAGAGGATGGGCATTCTTTAGATGCGGTTGTATCACCTTGATAAACCAATTCAATGAAATGTCCTTTATCCAAAAAATCACATAGTTCATGCAAAGCTAACAAAACATTGATAGTTGGAGGGCGGTTATTATTTTATTTTAATTTGCGAATGGAGCGGTTATTATTTTACATGCTGCACTCCTTTGTGAAAAATTATTATCAAACTGTCGCTACCTGAATAAACTCTTAAGATTCTGCTCAATCCTTCCACACCCCTCTGTCATCTCATACAACCAGTTCATTGAACTTTAGAATATGATTGATCAGAAAAAACAGTTGCATGTTAAGGATCTATGGAAGTGCCAAGGGCAGAGACCTAAGTTCTGTTCAATTAAAATATATCACAATCGTTGCCCAAAGGAAGATGCAATGTGTTATTTAAGTGGATCTGGAAATGTTCTTGCAGGCTATGACATGCGGTCTTTCTCTGGCTACTTCTATATGATAGAGTTAAGTCCAGAGATCTCCTAAAAATAAAATCCTTCCATTTAGAGTGCTATGATTGTGTTTTCTCTAATGAAAGCCCTAATGAAACATCCAGATATCTTTTGTGGGTCTGTTGCTTCTCTCAGGATTGTTGGAACAGCATCCTTCCCTCAAAAAAGCTGGGTATCTCTGTTTTGGATGATATCCTATTAGCTCACAAGTTGCTTCACTCTCAGATGACTATGGAAATACTCATTCAGGGCCTGCTGGAACATTTGGTTTCAAAGGGATGGGAATGTTTTCGGAAATGAGGTCCCTAATGTGTATTGCTGGAAGTTTAAGCTAAAGCAGGATTTAAAGTTGCTGGAGCACGAAATCAAGGCAAAACACCTGGTGGTCTTCAAGAATGGATTGGTGCACATCTCTGATGAACTGCACTAGCAACATAGCAACTGGACTCTGAACATGATAGTCACGAGAACTGGCTTTTTGGATCATAAACTTTTTTTGGTTTTTCTATTTTTCATTTCCATGTATTACTTATTTTTATTTACTAATGAAAATATCATACGGTCTCGGCTTAAAAAAAGAATGTGAAAAGGGTATCAAGGAATAAAGACACCAGGAAAAGATAAAATCAAGGTCTATTAGAGCATGCTCACCGCCTGCTCCCCGGGCTGTGATTTCTTAGACCCATTTAGGCCCCGATGCCATGGCTGGAGAAGATCCATGCCTCACATAGCATGGGTAATACTTGTGGATGAGATAGAGCAATGCAGAAGGAACTACCGTGGAGTTGTAAGCAACCACATTCGGCAAACAATCACCTGGAAATTCCGCCTTCACGACTAGGATGTATAGCGATGAATTGTTAAAACATGTAATATGTAAAACATGATGAATCAAGCGGGTTGAGCTTTGGTATTTGATATTCTAAATGCATATATCTTGGACACTGATAAGTGTCACACGTGTGGCATGAACACATGGCAAATCCGAACATTTTTTATGGCAAGTTTAGTGACGCGAGGTTGACAACTTTCTTTTTGACAGGAAGTTTTAAGTTTTTTTGGTTTGTTTTTTATTTTCAGGTGGCAACTTTAGTTGTGAAAAACGTCAGAGTCGGAGTGCTTCGTGCCACACGCGTGACACTTATCATTTGGATATATTTTTCTATATAAACTTGATCAAAGTTTGAAATTGACTTTAAAAACATCTACATGCATCGATCAACCCAGGTTCTTAATTCTAGGCCTTGCCTCGGCCTGTAACTGCCAGGTTTTCTTCAGTTCCCGGTAGACGACAAGTAATCTCCAGGCAGAAAGATTATTATAAAAGTTAAGGTATGAAGTAGGTGCCGGAAAACTTCTGTCACGAAAACAAATGACGCTCCTGCATCACTGATATAAGATGGTGGCACTATGCCTAGTTGGTAATTCAAAATAGCTAGTGCTGTTTCCCAAAAGAAAAGAAAAAAACTAGTGCTGGCATAACGATCTTTGGCACGGTACGGCAATGTCGCCGTCGAACATGAATGCAATTAATTGATCGCCATATGGCACAGGAGAGACGGCCATGTGTGCAATTTCTATGTACAGTACATGGAAATGATAATTAGACACGACATTTTGGTTGATGAATTCGCATGATGACCTCAGAAGCGCTAGCAGGGGCCAAACGGTTGATCAGTAGCTAGCTCAGATGCTTCCAATTAATTAAGAAAAACTAAACTATAGTACTTGAGTCGTGACATGCAGGCAGGTTGGTTTTCACCCACACCACAGGTCGATGCCCTGTGCATATATATGTTCCTCGCTATTTTCCTTTGCCTTGAACGGACTTGACCATCGGGGTTACAATAAATAAATAACCGACTTGGGTCGTAAAATATGTGCGCTCATACAAAATGCACCTTCTAGTGTACACTAGAAGATATACAATGTGAGCCTAATAGTTTGATAATATGAAACTAGAATTTAGTGTCATATATATTTTATGTAAACTTACCAAACTTTGAATTTTTTATTCACAGATAGGAGTAGTTATTATGCTGTAATATACTCCCTCCGTCCCAAAATTCTTGTTTTAGATTTGTCTAAATATGGATGTATCAAGTCACATTTTAGTATTAGATACATCCGTATCTAGACAAATCTAAGACAAGAATTTTGGGACGGAGGGAGTAGATATGTGTGGCATGATTCATGATAAATATTGGTTTTCTATATATTAAATCATGAAATTTGATATTCACTTGTTACATGCCTCGCCATTGTCCAATTATTATCTTCAACCATTACGAAAATAAAGACACAATGTCAATGAAAAATAGTACTGACCCTTATATCTGTGAACAATCATTCTGGTTGCGTCGTGTGCATATATACCGCTCCATTTTCTCTCAAGATTTCCTAGTTAGAAGACCTTCCATCACATTCAAATATGTGTGGCAGATGGAGAAAACAACAGAGCCGGAGGTAGTCCTGAACATAAGAAGGTTAATAAGCATTATGGAATGAGAGACATCAGGAACCAAAGGACCGTTGGTCAGTGGACCATGAATCAACTTATGTTATTGTTAACTACTAGAAAGTTCCACAGCACCATTAGGTCTTGTGTAGTCACAAGTATAATTAGGTAATACCTTGTGTGGAAATGGTGGCCTTCGAACTCTCATTTATGCATGCTCCTAACACAAGATAGAACACACTGTATATTGTTGATCAGTCAATCGCAGATTATGTGTCCACTCAAGTATTGATTGATCTCCTATACCGCTAGGATATAGCATATTCTTGTTGTCGCCATGCATGCATACTTCATCTCAAATTATTGGGTATTGTGAAATTCGAATACCCCACAATTAAACGGTAAGCCATTTTTTCTTGTTGTCACCATGCATGCATACTTCATCTCAAATTATTGGGTATTGTGAAATTCGAATACCCCAAAATTAAACGGTAAGCCATTTTTGAAGGAAACTATATGATTATAAACATATGGACTGCTACTATTAATTTTCTTGGACGTTTATTTCATAAGGCAGGTGTCGCTCCTATAGTTTAAGCGGGCACATGTGGGTGTAGTGTTGTACCCACAACCCTCAAACTATTAAACATAATATTTGGTACCAGGCATTATAAGGACAAGTCACCTTGATGGGGAATGCACTTACTCCTAACTAAAATGGAGGAGAAATGAAAAAAAGGGCATTGAGTGTTCTTTTCATGAAGATAATACACCAACACTCTGAATATCATCTTTCCAAAATTTGTGTTTCATACCTATCATATATCAGCCATTTCTTTGTTTCATATTCTCATACATATCCGATCTCTGGATGACACTATTGCCTCATTTCAGAAGTGATGCATATTCAATGTAATGTCTTGGATAAAAAATATCCCGTGACATTAATTCAAGCTTGTACGAACAACACATCGGCACAATCCAAACATGAGTTCCCAAAGGAAAAAAAATCAGCCTACTCATTCATGCCAATATCTACTGCTTAAAAAAAGAGTAACATTCATTTTCCTGTCAGACATACTGCTTCGCCCAACCTTATATACACCCCCACTCTCTGTTTAGATTTTTTTCCGTCCCATTTCTGTTTTATTCCTCAGTTATCCTTGAAAATCGTTTTAATTGTCTAATATTTTATTGACTTACCAAAAATATATGTTTTCTTTGATACGCCAATAAGTTTTACCAAATAAGTGTTTTTTGTTTAGTTGGGTAAATCACGACAAGATTTTATTAACGTTTATTTACACAATAACATTAATATAGAAAGGTAATAAGGGAGTAACTTATTAGAATCTTTATATCCGGTTGCAACGCATGAGCAATTCTCTACTCTTCACCAAAAACAGTCGCCCAACAACTGTGGTGCATGTGCCACTATCTTTACTTGGCATCGCCTTATAGTGACTGAACAATATTGTGCCGAACTTGGAAAAAGTAGGACGATGAAGGAACACCTCACCTACACCTTTAAAAAATGGCAGGACCTAAAGTTAATACCAAATCATACTGATACAACAACTCCCAACATGAACACCTGCTCGTTTCTCGTGTCTGCATATATACCTCCCCATTTTGACTCAAGCAGTAGCATGGACTTCTACCAGTTGGAACACTCTACCGTCACAATTAAATATGTGGAGAATGAAGAAAAAAGAGGAGCTATTTGTGAGAGAAAATAGATGATTATCAAAAGAATGTGAAAATGTATAAGGGGTTAAGAGACGTCGGCAAGAACTGGATCGTTGCTATGTAGACGATGCATCAAGTTCTATTGTATCATGCTTGATGGACTCCCTTTACCTGCTACTAGTGCCATTCTGACAACAGAACAATACTCTGAAGAGGTTGGTACTACTGGAGACGACGGGTATTGGGGCTGAGACCGTCATAATATACTAGGCGGGGTCCTTGAAACAAGCATCAGCCAAGTGAGGTGCGGTTTGGAGTAGCTGCATGAACACAATCTCATTTACCTGATGGACCTGCTACCGTTGAGCATGCCCTTATTTCTGTCGACCACTAGGCTCCCTCTACTGTTGAGCATGCCCTTATTTCTGTCGACCACTAGGCTCCCTCTACTCAGGCTGATCATAGTGGAGTAACTTAGCTAGTAACGTAGCGCATTTCGAGACAAGTTTGCTTATGTGGCATGTAGTTAAGAGAGAGGTGTTTGGAGTAACTTAGCGCTTACTAGTATATTACTTTACACTATGTAGATAGTAACTTAGACTAATGTCATATGCATGTGCACTAATGTTGTTACCTTGTTGAAGGCATTGTTCGGATCCAGTGAAAACCTAGATTCTGGCCTTGGTGGTTGGATCCAGTGACGGCGTGCTTGAGTATCGCTCCCTTCCTGAAGGCATTGTTGTTGAAGAATCTCGTCGTCCATGTGGTGTCATGAGATGGATGGTGCGGATATGGTTATTGTTGTAGTTTGCCGATCACAGATCTGATCGCTTTGGGTTTTTTTTCTTCCTCGCCTACGCATAGCTTGCGTCTTATATGACTTTGCTATGTTGGTGTGTTTTTACGTGTGTTGGTGTTGGCTGTGTGCATCCTAACTATACAAAGGCCGGGTGTGTGCTCTTTGGGTTTGTATCCTCTCGATGCTTCATATTGAGCCAATAAAATCCACCCTTTGTCGAAAAAATCTATCAGCTCTCGCATGTGCACTAATTAAAGAGTAATGCATGTGGAGTGTGGACCATGCGTGCATGCAAGCCTTTAGAAAATCTCACTCATGCTTCCCACAAGAAGCTGGTGCATTGTATCTGGTCTGCAAGGGCAGTCTTATCTTGGGCTTCCTTCTGCGTAGCTGCAAGGTCCAAGTCCTTCTTCTCCAGAGCCAACCTCATTTTCTCTGCAAAAGAAGCAATCGGATCAAACAAGAGATCGAAAGAAATATCTTAAAAGACGATCGACGTGAACAGTCGACAGGCAGTTACCTTCCATACCAGCAGCTTCATCTTGAGCTTTACTCAAATTCGGTTGGGCCAGCTCCAAGTCGAGGTTGAGTTGCCTCTGCTTCTCCTCAAGTTCAGCAAACTTGGAAATGAGAATACAAGATTTCTGCAGGAGGTAAAAGACATGTCAATCGACAAGATCAAAGGTTATTTACTCAGACCCCAGCCGACTGCCCGCAGTCGACTGTGGTCTCGGGGACTACACCCAATGGGTGCACTTGGCGTGCCCCCACTGATTCAGACCCAACTCGACCGGTCCACTCGGGTCGAGTAAAAAAAAAGAAACAAAGAGAAGAAAACAAATATTCAGACCCCGACCAACACCCAGCAGTCGACCGCGGTCTCGGGGACTACACCTAGTGGGTGCACTTGACGTGCCCCACTGGTTCAGATATCATTCGACCGGTCCGCCCGGGTCGGGTGGAAGAAAAGAAAGAAAAAAGAACTCAGACCCCAGTCGACTGCCCACAGTCAACTGCGGTCTCGGGGACTACGCCCAGTGGGCGCACTTAGAGTGCCCCCACCGGTTCAGATCCTACTCGTGCAGACCAAGTGGAATAGCGCAAATACCAAAGACAACAAAACACCCAGTGGGTGTACAGATTCGACGCAAACAATAAGAGATTGTATGGAAGAAAATATTTCGGGTAGCATATCCTAATAGAACAAGGTCAGTCGGAAGTTTACTTACCTGGACATTGGCCTGGAGAGCAGCGCTGGCGTCGTAAGCAGCCTGGCTATGCTCGTGCACCGTCTTCATCCGCTCCATCATCACGTCAGCCTGACGGATGGCTTCCGCAGCCGCGTCCGACTGGCTTTCCGGAACATGGTAGTTGGTGAAGAAGAGGGCAGACGACCCAGGTGCAGCAGCTTGAAGCTCCGAAGCGTGAGGCTGGACGACTAAAGGGAACACCGGTTCAATCGACGGTGCAGGGCGCTCACTCGACAATGGTACAACGAAAGTTACAGAGGCCCCGCCTGCGTCTTCAGATTGCTGGGCGGTTGGTGTGGTCGTCGGTCCTTGTTGAGACGTCTTGCCAGCTGCTACTTTTTTGTTCTTTCTGGGCCTAGGGGCCACGTCTTCATCATCATCTGGAAGATCGATGACGTTGGGTGGAGCTACAGATAAATCAGTCGACCCCAAGTGAATCGCTAGAATTCAATCGACCGAGTAATCAAGAACAAGATCATAAGAGTTTCTACCTGGGTTGGCGGTGACCGCGTATTCCATCTCCTCGTCTCGATATTGGTAGGAAGAGGTTCCCGATGTAGCAGCACTGCAAATGTCCACACTCAGTTGGTTATGTTCTGTTGCTCGAGTCGACGAAAAGAACGGATCAGATGATTACCCAGAGATGGTGGGGACGATCACTTTGATTCTGGGCAAAGCCTTCGGTGGTTTAGAGGAGGTGGCTTTTGATGCTTTTGGCGCAGGAGGCGGCACAACCTTGAGCTGCTTCGATGCCTTCTCAGTCGGCGCTGGGGAAGACGTCCGGGGGTGCTTCGAAGTTTGCCCAGTCGGCGCGGTCGCCAGGACCGGGGTGCTCGCCGGGTCGTGAGCGTGCTTGGATCTCCTCTCTCTACGAGGAGGCGAATCGACCTCTTCGTCATCACTCGAGTCGTCGCTCTCCTCGTCCTCCTCTGCATCCGAGTGCCACTCGCCACTCTCGCCCCCGCTCGCCCCTTCCTCGACATCTTGCTCCTGCACTCCATTGGGCATCGAGTACATATCAATGAGAGCCTGAAAGGACAACGAGCAAAAGAAATACAGTCGACCATCAACAAAGTGCTACACAATGAATCGAGAAGATACTTGACAATGCAGAATCACACCTGTTCCGGCTGGCGTGAATGGTTGAATGGAATCACCCTCCTAGACCCCCGGGGATTATCTTTGTTGCCGGTGATTCCTCTCAGCCACTTCTCCACCGTGTCTTCGCTAACGTCCTCCGGGTGGATCCGAGTGGAGTCCTCGACACCCGAGTACATCCACATCGGATGGTCACGGGCTTGGAGCGGTTGGATGCGTTGACTGAGAAAGACCTCCAGCAGGTCCATCCCAGTCACCCCGTCGCGGACAAGTTGGACGACCCGCTCGACCAACGCCTTGACCTGCGCCTTCTCTTCTAGGATCACCCTCAAGGAGGAGGGCTTCTCCAGTCGAGCCAGGGAAAAGGGGGGAAGTCCAGTGGACTAGCCCGGGGTCGGCTGGTCCTTACAGTAAAACCAAGTTGACTCCCAGCCCCGAACCAAGTCAGGAAGGATCATCGCTAGGAAGGTACTCTTGTTCCTCATTTGGATTCCAAGGCCCCCGCACATCTATATCACATGCGTCCTCTCATCACTCGGGTTGGCTTTCTTGACCGACTGGGAGCGGCAGGTGAATATGTGTTTGAAGAGACCCTAGTGCGGTCGACAACCCAAGAAATTTTTGCACATTGACACAAAGGCAGCCAGATACACAGTGGTGTTTGGAGCAAAGTGGTGGAGTTGATCCCCGAAGAAGTTTAAAAAGCCACGAAAGAAAGGGTGGGGAGGCAAAGAGAATCCGCGGTCGACATGAGTGGCAAGGAGAACACACTCGCCCTCCAGCGTCCGTGGCTCGGTCTCGTTCCCCGGGAGCCGCGCTGATTCGTGGGGGATCAGTCCCCCCTCCACCAGGTCGTCGAGGTCGTCCTGGCTGATTTTTGAGCGGATCCAGTCGCCCTGGATCCAGCCCGGCGGCAGGCCGGATCTCGAGGAGGATCCACCCCGGCTGGTCCTCTTGCCTTTCACCTTCGCGGTCGCCTTCTTCACATGCTCCAACGCCACCGTCTTCTCTTTTCCCATGGCGGCGGATCAAGTCCGAGCGAGGCTACGACGCCGAGAGCGGAAGCGGGCGCAGCGGAGAAGTCTGAGGAAGAAGAAAGAGAATGAGGGCGCACTGTTCAAAAGCCCGGTCCGGTGCCTTTTATAAGGTCGCTTCCGAGTGACTGACTTGTAGGCCCGGATGATCTAAACAAATCCCACAACAGTCGCGCGCGCGATACGTGGCGAAAAAGGTGGCGCAGAAATCGAGGCGACCTGCCTAATCCATCCCGATTACCACGACCTCGCCCGTCCAGCGCGCTTCCCAAAATTCAAATCCCGCGAAATCCGCGGACAACAGAACAACTTGTCAGACGGAAAACATCCTCAGCATCGTCATTCAAAACTCTACCGTAAAAGTTCACTCGACAAAAAATAAGAATGGACCAAGGCGACTGAAAAATAAGTTGGTGTCATCCCCTCAGTTCATTGATCCAGAGCAAGACATACTCATAGCAGGAAAAATGAGTCGGAAGTGTTCTCAACTATTGATCCATAGCAAGACATACTCATAGCAGGAAAAATGAGTCGGAAGTGTTCTCAACTCCTTCATCACTCAAACCCTGATCCATTCGGGGGCTAATGATGAAGCTATGTACCTAGGGTAGGGTCATGGGTCTGTTCAAGATACCCTCCCCAAGGACATCCCTAAAAGAACCAGAAGCAGTCGAAGAAAAATTATCATCCACTCGACCATGAAGCCATACTCCACTCGACAGTCTTGAAGACACTCGACCGTACGGACAACCACTCGACTACCAGAAGATTTAGAGCCACACCACTCTGCAACGGTCGGGATTTAAGTCATAGCCTTAATGGTCATTATGTACTTTTATTACAAGCGTTACCAGTAACTCCCCATCTTTATGTACCTTAAACCCTTTGTAACTGAGGGCGGGAGGGGTCTGGCGAACTCTATATAAGCCACCCCCCTCCTCAGGGACAGGGGTTCGCACTTTCTGTAACACACACGCATATAATCCAGTCAACCGCCTCCGGGCTCCGAGACGTAGGACTGTTACTTCCTCCGAGAAGGGCCTGAACTCGTAAAACTCCAGAGTACAACTCCTCCATAGCTAAGATCTTGCCTCTACATTCCTACCCCCCATTCTACTGTCAGACTTAGAACCACGACAAGAACCACGTCGCGTGCAACCCCAATGACGCGTCACGGCGCAGGTGGATTCACGTACTCATTAATATTCCCTTCCTAACATGGACTCCTTTGTTAAGAAGAAAGAAAAATGGACCAAAGGCCCAAAGATTTATTCAAGATTATTTGTTACGAAGAAAGAAATGGATCAAAAAGTCCATAATTTATGAAAAAAATATGTTTGCTGGTAATGCGTGATCGGGGTTACGTAGACTAAATAGAAATGAGGGGCTTTGTGAATATCGGCCGGCATATTGGTACGTTTTGTCTGTTGATATTGTTGAGACGTATGAACTGCTTTTCGAATGCAGAACCCAATATGCAAATCGATATTAATTGGCTTCGTATTCCGGTCTATCATACGATTTGATGGGAGTATGCGTTCATAGATTTCGCCGATCCATAGATTTAAAGCCTGATTTCAGTAGCGACCCATGTAAAATGCGCCTTCTAGTATATAGAAGATGCACCATGCAATTGTGATATTTATTGTTGCATGTACTCATTAATTTGGTGTATCATCTTCACCTGTTTTGTATGCAACCCATTGTCAACTTTGAAATATTTGAGGGGCGGCTAAGAAGAAAGAAAAATGGACCAAAAGCCCAAAGATTGATTCAAGATTATTTGTTACAAAGGAAGAAAATGGATCAAAAGGTCCATAGTTTATGAAAAAAAAAATTTGCTGGTAATGCTTGATCAGGGTTATGCGCAGACTAAACAGAAACGAGGGGGCTTTGTGAATATGGGTCGGGATATGCATGATATTGTTCAGGCGTATGAATTGTGTTTTGGATGCAGAACCCAATATGTCAATCGATATTCATTGGCCTCATATTCCAGTCTATCATACAATTTGATGGGAGAATTAAGCTTTCCTAGATTTAAAACCTAATTTCAGTAGCGACCCGTATAAAACGCACCTTCTAGTCTGTAGAAGATGCACCTTGCAGTTATGATATTTACTATGCTGGCATGTACTCATTAATATGGTGATTTCCACCGCTTTCGTATGCAACCCGTTGTCAAACCTTTGAAATAGTTGAGGGGTGGCTACAGTTCTATACCATAACTGTAGCACGGAAGCGTAGTAGGCATTTTTCTATATAATTGAAAAATCAAGCATAGTGATATGTCTGAACTTGATATTCGCTTGATATAAATTTGGTTGTTGTCGAATTCTTATTGTAGACTTTCGCCAAAATATTCAGGACGTGAATTCAATGCAAAAATAGTAATGGTCCAACAACTTCCAACCATGAACACTACGTCGTTTATGATACGTGCATATATACCACTCCATCTTCTGAAGTAGTAGCATTGAGTTTTACTAGTTACAACACTTACCATCACACTCACATTTTGTGGCAAAATGGAGGGAAAAGAATATCTAGTCATAAACAAAGAAAAAGGTGAATGAAGCACTAGGGAATAAGAGACATTGGGAATATAAGAAGAAGGCCAGAAGACCTGTAGTCACCCCTTAATTATTCAGAAAGAACAATCATGCATCACCTTGTTTAGTGAACAAGTTTGAATGTTCGCACTAGGACCAAGGCGAGAAGAACGGCATCAACCTCTCCAGCGATATGAAATTGAATGTCTTGTGTAAAAAGAAAGATAGATCTCTCGATATTAACTCTAGCTTGTACGAACAATAGAAAGCCACACTCGAAAGATGAGTTCTGAAAGCAAAAGCTAGCCAAGACATACACACCGAAATCATTGATGTATGATCATATGGCATTTGTTTAAAACATGGGATACGCCAAGGTTCTGAACGTCGACTGGCATATCAGTATCAGTTGTGTGTCAATGTTGTTCGGGGGTATCGATTGTATCTCCGATGCATTGTCCGATATGTCAGCCATTGCTCGGCTTGAGATTCTGGTTTATCATACAATTGGATGAAAGAATTACACGTTCATAGATTTGTCGATTCTGGGGTTTAATACCCGATTTCAGTAGTAACACGCGTAGAACCCGCCTTCTAGTCTCTGTAAATTTCTTTACAGAGGGAGTACTCATTAATTTAGTGTAATCTTTCACATATTTTTTATGACAAAATTGTTGAAACTTTAAACTATAGTCGATGGGTGGCTATTGTTCTATACCATACTTGTTGCACAAAGACGTCACATGCATTTGTTTTTGATACTTGAAAAGTCACCAGTTCATTGTATGTGGTCTATATATAATTGATGAAATAACTACATATTTGTAGATTTGTGAATTCGTCAGATTTAATGACCGATTTCAATAGTGAGACGTGTAAAACACATTTTCCAGTTAGTAAAAGACGTGTAATGTTGTTATGATATTTACTATGCTCGCACCTACTCATTCATTTAGTTTATTTTCACATAGTTTTCTGCATATATTCTTTTGGGGGCGGCTGCCTTATGGTGGGCATTGTGGCTTACTAGGAATGATGTAGTTTTTAATAATAAATGTGGTTCTTCTCCTGTGCAGGTTACTCATGCATGTACGCGATGACTTCGTACTTGGCCTATCCTGCAGAAGTCGGAGGACAGAGACCTTTTTATGATGGTGTCTACACGGCTAGAGCGTACGGCCAGGGAGATTTTCTCCCTCCATGGACGGCGTTGTAATCTTCGTATAGGATATGCGCCACCCTAGGTTGGATCGATTTATTTTTGCTGCAAAACAATGTTTATTTTTTAGTTGTTTGGACTTGTTGGCTATGTACATCATGTTATGCAGAGGATGGGCATTCTTTAGATGCGGTTGTATCACCTTGATAAACCAATTCAATGAAATGTCCTTTATCCAAAAAATCACATAGTTCATGCAAAGCTAACAAAACATTGATAGTTGGAGGGCGGTTATTATTTTATTTTAATTTGCGAATGGAGCGGTTATTATTTTACATGCTGCACTCCTTTGTGAAAAATTATTATCAAACTGTCGCTACCTGAATAAACTCTTAAGATTCTGCTCAATCCTTCCACACCCCTCTGTCATCTCATACAACCAGTTCATTGAACTTTAGAATATGATTGATCAGAAAAAACAGTTGCATGTTAAGGATCTATGGAAGTGCCAAGGGCAGAGACCTAAGTTCTGTTCAATTAAAATATATCACAATCGTTGCCCAAAGGAAGATGCAATGTGTTATTTAAGTGGATCTGGAAATGTTCTTGCAGGCTATGACATGCGGTCTTTCTCTGGCTACTTCTATATGATAGAGTTAAGTCCAGAGATCTCCTAAAAATAAAATCCTTCCATTTAGAGTGCTATGATTGTGTTTTCTCTAATGAAAGCCCTAATGAAACATCCAGATATCTTTTGTGGGTCTGTTGCTTCTCTCAGGATTGTTGGAACAGCATCCTTCCCTCAAAAAAGCTGGGTATCTCTGTTTTGGATGATATCCTATTAGCTCACAAGTTGCTTCACTCTCAGATGACTATGGAAATACTCATTCAGGGCCTGCTGGAACATTTGGTTTCAAAGGGATGGGAATGTTTTCGGAAATGAGGTCCCTAATGTGTATTGCTGGAAGTTTAAGCTAAAGCAGGATTTAAAGTTGCTGGAGCACGAAATCAAGGCAAAACACCTGGTGGTCTTCAAGAATGGATTGGTGCACATCTCTGATGAACTGCACTAGCAACATAGCAACTGGACTCTGAACATGATAGTCACGAGAACTGGCTTTTTGGATCATAAACTTTTTTTGGTTTTTCTATTTTTCATTTCCATGTATTACTTATTTTTATTTACTAATGAAAATATCATACGGTCTCGGCTTAAAAAAAGAATGTGAAAAGGGTATCAAGGAATAAAGACACCAGGAAAAGATAAAATCAAGGTCTATTAGAGCATGCTCACCGCCTGCTCCCCGGGCTGTGATTTCTTAGACCCATTTAGGCCCCGATGCCATGGCTGGAGAAGATCCATGCCTCACATAGCATGGGTAATACTTGTGGATGAGATAGAGCAATGCAGAAGGAACTACCGTGGAGTTGTAAGCAACCACATTCGGCAAACAATCACCTGGAAATTCCGCCTTCACGACTAGGATGTATAGCGATGAATTGTTAAAACATGTAATATGTAAAACATGATGAATCAAGCGGGTTGAGCTTTGGTATTTGATATTCTAAATGCATATATCTTGGACACTGATAAGTGTCACACGTGTGGCATGAACACATGGCAAATCCGAACATTTTTTATGGCAAGTTTAGTGACGCGAGGTTGACAACTTTCTTTTTGACAGGAAGTTTTAAGTTTTTTTGGTTTGTTTTTTATTTTCAGGTGGCAACTTTAGTTGTGAAAAACGTCAGAGTCGGAGTGCTTCGTGCCACACGCGTGACACTTATCATTTGGATATATTTTTCTATATAAACTTGATCAAAGTTTGAAATTGACTTTAAAAACATCTACATGCATCGATCAACCCAGGTTCTTAATTCTAGGCCTTGCCTCGGCCTGTAACTGCCAGGTTTTCTTCAGTTCCCGGTAGACGACAAGTAATCTCCAGGCAGAAAGATTATTATAAAAGTTAAGGTATGAAGTAGGTGCCGGAAAACTTCTGTCACGAAAACAAATGACGCTCCTGCATCACTGATATAAGATGGTGGCACTATGCCTAGTTGGTAATTCAAAATAGCTAGTGCTGTTTCCCAAAAGAAAAGAAAAAAACTAGTGCTGGCATAACGATCTTTGGCACGGTACGGCAATGTCGCCGTCGAACATGAATGCAATTAATTGATCGCCATATGGCACAGGAGAGACGGCCATGTGTGCAATTTCTATGTACAGTACATGGAAATGATAATTAGACACGACATTTTGGTTGATGAATTCGCATGATGACCTCAGAAGCGCTAGCAGGGGCCAAACGGTTGATCAGTAGCTAGCTCAGATGCTTCCAATTAATTAAGAAAAACTAAACTATAGTACTTGAGTCGTGACATGCAGGCAGGTTGGTTTTCACCCACACCACAGGTCGATGCCCTGTGCATATATATGTTCCTCGCTATTTTCCTTTGCCTTGAACGGACTTGACCATCGGGGTTACAATAAATAAATAACCGACTTGGGTCGTAAAATATGTGCGCTCATACAAAATGCACCTTCTAGTGTACACTAGAAGATATACAATGTGAGCCTAATAGTTTGATAATATGAAACTAGAATTTAGTGTCATATATATTTTATGTAAACTTACCAAACTTTGAATTTTTTATTCACAGATAGGAGTAGTTATTATGCTGTAATATACTCCCTCCGTCCCAAAATTCTTGTTTTAGATTTGTCTAAATATGGATGTATCAAGTCACATTTTAGTATTAGATACATCCGTATCTAGACAAATCTAAGACAAGAATTTTGGGACGGAGGGAGTAGATATGTGTGGCATGATTCATGATAAATATTGGTTTTCTATATATTAAATCATGAAATTTGATATTCACTTGTTACATGCCTCGCCATTGTCCAATTATTATCTTCAACCATTACGAAAATAAAGACACAATGTCAATGAAAAATAGTACTGACCCTTATATCTGTGAACAATCATTCTGGTTGCGTCGTGTGCATATATACCGCTCCATTTTCTCTCAAGATTTCCTAGTTAGAAGACCTTCCATCACATTCAAATATGTGTGGCAGATGGAGAAAACAACAGAGCCGGAGGTAGTCCTGAACATAAGAAGGTTAATAAGCATTATGGAATGAGAGACATCAGGAACCAAAGGACCGTTGGTCAGTGGACCATGAATCAACTTATGTTATTGTTAACTACTAGAAAGTTCCACAGCACCATTAGGTCTTGTGTAGTCACAAGTATAATTAGGTAATACCTTGTGTGGAAATGGTGGCCTTCGAACTCTCATTTATGCATGCTCCTAACACAAGATAGAACACACTGTATATTGTTGATCAGTCAATCGCAGATTATGTGTCCACTCAAGTATTGATTGATCTCCTATACCGCTAGGATATAGCATATTCTTGTTGTCGCCATGCATGCATACTTCATCTCAAATTATTGGGTATTGTGAAATTCGAATACCCCACAATTAAACGGTAAGCCATTTTTTCTTGTTGTCACCATGCATGCATACTTCATCTCAAATTATTGGGTATTGTGAAATTCGAATACCCCAAAATTAAACGGTAAGCCATTTTTGAAGGAAACTATATGATTATAAACATATGGACTGCTACTATTAATTTTCTTGGACGTTTATTTCATAAGGCAGGTGTCGCTCCTATAGTTTAAGCGGGCACATGTGGGTGTAGTGTTGTACCCACAACCCTCAAACTATTAAACATAATATTTGGTACCAGGCATTATAAGGACAAGTCACCTTGATGGGGAATGCACTTACTCCTAACTAAAATGGAGGAGAAATGAAAAAAAGGGCATTGAGTGTTCTTTTCATGAAGATAATACACCAACACTCTGAATATCATCTTTCCAAAATTTGTGTTTCATACCTATCATATATCAGCCATTTCTTTGTTTCATATTCTCATACATATCCGATCTCTGGATGACACTATTGCCTCATTTCAGAAGTGATGCATATTCAATGTAATGTCTTGGATAAAAAATATCCCGTGACATTAATTCAAGCTTGTACGAACAACACATCGGCACAATCCAAACATGAGTTCCCAAAGGAAAAAAAATCAGCCTACTCATTCATGCCAATATCTACTGCTTAAAAAAAGAGTAACATTCATTTTCCTGTCAGACATACTGCTTCGCCCAACCTTATATACACCCCCACTCTCTGTTTAGATTTTTTTCCGTCCCATTTCTGTTTTATTCCTCAGTTATCCTTGAAAATCGTTTTAATTGTCTAATATTTTATTGACTTACCAAAAATATATGTTTTCTTTGATACGCCAATAAGTTTTACCAAATAAGTGTTTTTTGTTTAGTTGGGTAAATCACGACAAGATTTTATTAACGTTTATTTACACAATAACATTAATATAGAAAGGTAATAAGGGAGTAACTTATTAGAATCTTTATATCCGGTTGCAACGCATGAGCAATTCTCTACTCTTCACCAAAAACAGTCGCCCAACAACTGTGGTGCATGTGCCACTATCTTTACTTGGCATCGCCTTATAGTGACTGAACAATATTGTGCCGAACTTGGAAAAAGTAGGACGATGAAGGAACACCTCACCTACACCTTTAAAAAATGGCAGGACCTAAAGTTAATACCAAATCATACTGATACAACAACTCCCAACATGAACACCTGCTCGTTTCTCGTGTCTGCATATATACCTCCCCATTTTGACTCAAGCAGTAGCATGGACTTCTACCAGTTGGAACACTCTACCGTCACAATTAAATATGTGGAGAATGAAGAAAAAAGAGGAGCTATTTGTGAGAGAAAATAGATGATTATCAAAAGAATGTGAAAATGTATAAGGGGTTAAGAGACGTCGGCAAGAACTGGATCGTTGCTATGTAGACGATGCATCAAGTTCTATTGTATCATGCTTGATGGACTCCCTTTACCTGCTACTAGTGCCATTCTGACAACAGAACAATACTCTGAAGAGGTTGGTACTACTGGAGACGACGGGTATTGGGGCTGAGACCGTCATAATATACTAGGCGGGGTCCTTGAAACAAGCATCAGCCAAGTGAGGTGCGGTTTGGAGTAGCTGCATGAACACAATCTCATTTACCTGATGGACCTGCTACCGTTGAGCATGCCCTTATTTCTGTCGACCACTAGGCTCCCTCTACTGTTGAGCATGCCCTTATTTCTGTCGACCACTAGGCTCCCTCTACTCAGGCTGATCATAGTGGAGTAACTTAGCTAGTAACGTAGCGCATTTCGAGACAAGTTTGCTTATGTGGCATGTAGTTAAGAGAGAGGTGTTTGGAGTAACTTAGCGCTTACTAGTATATTACTTTACACTATGTAGATAGTAACTTAGACTAATGTCATATGCATGTGCACTAATGTTGTTACCTTGTTGAAGGCATTGTTCGGATCCAGTGAAAACCTAGATTCTGGCCTTGGTGGTTGGATCCAGTGACGGCGTGCTTGAGTATCGCTCCCTTCCTGAAGGCATTGCCGTTGAAGAATCTCGTCGTCCATGTGGTGTTATGAGATGGATGGTGCGGATATGGTTATTGTTGTAGTTTGCCGATCACAGATCTGGTCGCTTTGGGTTTTTTTTTCTTCCTCGCCTACGCATAGCTTGGGTCTGATATGACTTTGCTATGTCGGTGTGTTTTTGCGTGTGTTGGTGTTGGCTGTGTGCATCCTAACTATACAAAGGCCGGGTGTGTGCTCTTTGGGTTTGTATCCTCTCGATGCTTCATATTGAGCCAATAAAATTCACCCTTTGTCGAAAAAATCTATCAGCTCTCGCGTGTGCACTAATTAAAGAGTAATGCATGTGGAGTGTGGACCATGCGTGCATGCAAGCCTTTAGAAAATCTCACTCATGCTTCCCACAAGAAGCTGGTGCATTGTATCCATATGCCGGCCCGTCCCAGATGTCGATCCTTGTTATATTAGTACGATATAATAAAATAGTATATGTTCCTTTTGCCGCCACGTATGCATCGTCGATCATCTCACATTCCTAATTCTGGCCTGCCTCGATATGATGTGCAACCGAGGGCTTTCTTCAATTTCCAGTAGATGATAAGTAATTTCGTTCATTATTATAGACTCAAAAGAAAATGATTGATCAATATAAAAGTGAATATATGAAGTAGGTGGCGTCAATTTTTTTGTCGCGCAAACAAATGACGCTCCTACGTCCACTGCTACATGAGACTGGTCATAATGGGGAGTAACTTATACTAGTGTCATGCATATGACATTAGTCTAAGTTACTACTTTCATAGTGCAAAGTAACATAAAGGTAGTGTCGTAGAGGACTTCATTAATTAGCTTGTAGACTCATCTTGTTTTGGAAAGCGCTATGTTACAGTAACATATTATGTTACCACTTCTCATTAACTACATGTCACATAAGTAAAAAATTCTCGAAGTGCGCTATGTTACTTGCTTAGTTACTCCCACTATGACTAGTCTGATGGCTGCACGCTAGGTATGTTCAAAAATTAACGATGTCTGCAAAAAATAAAGGAAAAGCTAGCTGGTGCTTTAGCATGTGTATCTGCTGGCATGGCAACCCTAGCTTCACACGGTACCTCAATGTCGCCATCGGAACATGCACACACACCATTCTATAACCATTTGGCACAAGGGAGACCATGTTAGTATTTGATTTGTAAGGGCATCTTCAATGCTAACCGACAAATTTGTTCTGGCATACCTACAAAGATAGGGGAACCAGTTCACGTACATGAATGTGGTAGGCGGCCATGCAATGCTTTCCGCATACATTTCAAGCTCGGTTTCAACTAACCGGACAAAATTAATGCAAACACAGTGGATTTTATCAAAGTTCAGATAGAAAATAGCACGGATCATCCATATATAGCAGGCAAATAAGTCTAGTTCAAGAATAGTTCTAATGCAATGAGATTAACTGGTAGTCCAGCAAGGTTTTCATGAATGGGTCATGTCATCCCATACATACTGCCCCTTTAGCTTCATCCAAAAGTGTACGTGCATAAATGGCCATCCCACTGTCCCGTGGTACATCAAGATAATGCGTGTGGGCTACATAATATGTAGACTAACACCGAGTGAATGATTCAATCAACAAGTTAAGAGTGAAATGAATCATGCACATGCTGCCAGAAGATCCCCCCTCTGCTCCTGCCTACGAAATCCGCAGATATGGCCAACTGCGCATCGCACAACAACTAATCCTCCATGATCGGGTACCCCGCCATCCTAGTCGCATGGCAAATTCACTAAAATTATGTTCTGGCAAATTCTGAATATGTTTACATGGCAAACAAATATAAGTTTACATGGAAAAAACACTAACTTGACTGAAATTTTATCTTCTACACATATGGCAAAATTTATTTTATTTTTACATATGATTGCTCTTTGTCTAAAACACGGCAAATTATAAATCATGGGAAATTATAAAAACTTCTAAAATATGGCAAACTTGCCATGCTCCAAAAAGTTTGTGTTCTACTTACCTATTGTCCCCTTTTGATAGGTCTCTGTGTGAATTTAAGTTGGAAGCTTGTGCATGCCATGGCAATTTGAATGTACCAATCAACTGAAGATTTCCAAATGTACATGGCAAGTTCTAGGATTTTTTTGTCTTCGAACACATGGCATTGTTTGAATTTTTATGTGATGGCAAGTTGATATGCACCCCCACTGCAAACTTGCCATGTTTCTAGCTTGGGAAACAACAATATTTGCCATAGGAATTCATACATTTTGCCATATCTTTTCGAAACAAGGTCTTTTTTTGGTTCAATCATCATATAGAAGTAGAGGTGTCATGGCCAATTTTCAACCTATTTTTACCATGTGTATATTCAATCCGCACTTTTGTTTTGGCAATGTTTAATACTTGGACCATGGCAATTCTAGTACCTAGACCATATATTTTTGATAATCATATCAATGACAATTTTTAATAGAAATCATTCGTATACGGCAACTCTATCAAACTTGTTGCCATGGCACCATCAGTTCGATCATTCCTACCGAATGACTCGTTCGGTCTGGGAGGTCCCAGACCGAATGGTAGGCAGATATCGGTAAACATTTATTTATAGGAAGGTAATCAGGGAGTAACATATTAGAATCTCTACATCCTGTTGCAACACAAGATCAATTATCTATTCTTCACCAAAAGAAAGTCTCCCAACAACCACACTGCATGTGCCACTATCTTTACATGGTGCGTTCTCATTGTGACTGAACAATATTGTGCCAAACTCAAAAAAAGGACGATGAAGGAACACCTCATCTAGACCTTTAAAAAATGAAACTGCTCCGCGTACGATTCATATTTGTTGTACACCGGTACGACCAGACTGCAAACGCTATGGCCCACAAACTGAATCGTCAACGATTTGTTTCTAATCATAAGTGTTGGACGGGGATTTCATCATACGTATAGCAAGGTCGTTTAAAAAATGTCAGTACCCAAAGTTAATACCAAGTTGTACGGATACAACACCTCCCAACAGGAATACCTGCTCGTTCCTGGTGTCTGCATATATACCTCCGCATTTTCACTCAAGCAGTAGCTAGCATCGGCTTCCCCTAGCTGGAACACTACCGTCACATTTAAATATGTGGAGAATGAAGAAAAAAGACGAGCTATTTCTGAGAGAAAATAGATGAACATCAAAAGAATGTGAGAATATATGAGGGAATAAGAGACGGCGGGAAGAACTGGGTCGGTGCTATGTAGACCATGCATCCAGCTCTATTGTATCATGCTCAATGGACTGCCTTTACCTGCTACTTGTGCCATCCTGACAGCAGAAACATACTCTGAAGAGGCTAGTACATCTGGAGATGATGGTTATTGTGGCTGGGCTGAGAACATTATAATCTACTAGGCGGGGTCCTGGACACAACCTTGCACTGAGTGAGGTGACGTCATGGAGCTGTTACCGTTGAGCATTTCTGTTGACTAGTAGGCTCCTCTACTCATCTGATAGCTCTTGCGTGTGCAGGAGCGTGAGTACTTATTAAAGAGTAAGAGCATTTCCAGCCGTTGGCCCTCAGGAGGCGCTAAAAATCGCCTTCTAAGGGCGCACCGGCGCTAAACCGTGTACTGGGGGCGAGATGCCCCCAGTCGCGGCGCCCACGCTTTTATGAAAACATACATTTTGTCACAAACACGTCGTAAATTAAACCAAACTTCGGCGAATTCGTTCATATTTAAAATATTTTACAAAAAAAACCCGCTACTAGTCTGCTCCTTGTCGTCTCCCTCGCCGCTCCTCGCTGCCCGCCGCCTGCCGCTCTTGCAGTTCTACATGCCGAGGAGGCTGTAGAACCGCGTGTAGTCGCCGCCGCCATCGTCGTCGTCGCCTCCGCCGCGGCCGCCGTCCCTGCCGCAGCCCTCCCCCGGTTGGCGCGGCGGGTTGGACGGTCCCGCGGCGTCCTCGTTGTCGTCCCTGTCGAGGATCACGACGCCGTGCTCGACCTCGCGCCCACGTTTGTGGGCGGCTATCTCCTCCAGGGCCCGGCGCTGCCGGACCATCTCGTCGCGGAGGTAGTCGTCGCGCGCCCACCGTAGCGCGTCCTCGTCGGAGAAGCCGCACCGGGCTATCTCCTCGTACTCCTGAGGGAGGCTGGGCTCCGGTTTGGGCGTGACGAGGACGAGGTGGCCCGAGGCGGGGGTGGAGTCGGCGATGCGGACACCGGAGCTGCGGGTGCGCCGGCTGACAGGCGTGTCCTGGGGCTCCGGCTTGACGGGGCGGAGGCAGGGAGAGCCGGTCGGCCGACCGGACGAGGAGGAGGACGCCCTGGGGTCCATGCGCCTCGGCGTCCATGAGCTCCCACGACGGCGAGGGAAGGACGGGGGCTCGGGGTACTCCAGCCTTAGCGTGTTGCCGCCCTCGATGTACTCGAGGACGGCCTCCAGCGTGCGGCCGGGCGCGCCCCACCATCGGCGCCGCCCCTCGGAGTTGAACCTGCCGGAGGGCATGACGCCGTTGGTCGCCTCGAGCTGCTCGGCGTGACGGCGGCGGAAGTACGGCTCCCATAGCGGGCTGTCGGGGACGTAGCGCGGCCCCTCCCTCGCCGCCCATGGCAGGGAGGCGCGGATACGCGCGATCTCCGCACGCCGCGCCGCCCCGATGGGCGGTGGTGGCACCGGGACCCCGCTGGCGCTGATTCTCCATGCCCCGGGCACCCGCATGTCCGGCGGGACCGGGTACTCGGCCTCGAAGAGGAGCCGAGCTTCGTCCTCATGAAGGTGGCGGCGGCCGAAGCCGTTCGCCGCCGCGCCATCGCCTGGGAAGCGTTTGGCCATTTCTTTGAACTGGGGACGGCGAGGGGAGAGGGAGTAAGGGGGAGAGAGGGCGCTTCGGTGGTGGAGACTCTGTGCGTGCCATCGGCGTGCTGGGGGTCGGCTTATATAGGCGGAGGCGCCGCGCGCACGCGTGGCCGCCGCTTTTACGCGTGGCATGCGCGGGGACGTGCATCGTCACGCCTTCACTGCGCCGCCCGTGAGGCATCAATGGCGGAGGCTGACCGGCGCGGCACCGTGCGACAGCTTTGGCATTGATTCGCGGCCGGAAACTAGGCGATGAGGACGACGAAGCGGCGAGAAGCGAGACGAGTCGCTGGCAAGGAGGGCCCGCGGCTCTTTCGCGCCAAACATGATTCTCCCGGCGCCCCCGAGCGCCCCCAGCATGCCGGCGTCGGGTCGGGTCCGCCGGCGCCAATTTCGGCCCGAGCCGGCGAAAATTGGGTCCTTGGGGGCGCGACTGGGCCAATTTTTTGACGCCGGCGGTCAAAAAGTCGCCTGAGGGCCTTGTTAGGGGCGTGGCTGGAGATGCTCTAATGTATGTGGTCACGTGGAGTGTGGACCGTGCATGCAAGCCTTAGAAATTAATCTCACTCATGCTTCCGACAAGAAGCTGGTACACTTTATCCATATGCCCGGCCGGTAGCTGCAGGACCGCAACATATACCAGCACCTCCTTCCCCTCCCGAACCCGTGCGGCCACCGCAGGGCCGCAACGGGCGGCCACCACCCAACCTCCCCTCATCCTACGCGCACCTCCCCTCCCTCCGCCATCGCCGGCAACGTCGCCGGCCGAACACTATGTGGCGCGACGACGGCGGACCTCCTCTGGCGTCCCGAGATCTGAGGAGGCGGCGGCCTGACCTGGACCTTCTTGCGACAAGGATGGCGAGCAACGACGGCCGGGGTGCATGGGAGGGGGGGATCTGCTGCAGCCGGCGGGATTGTTAGGAGATGAAGGCAGCGGTGGCCGGGACGCATCCCTGGCTCGATCTGGGACCTTCGGGTCTAGGCGGGCGACTGCTGATTCGTCCTCAATCTGCTGCATCTCGTCGGCTTCGGCGATGGCTCATGGTGGCACTCCGAGACTCCATCACATCACGAGGATTTTGGTTGTGGTGGTCATCTCATACGTTGGGGGTGGTTAGCCTGAGGCTGGGTGATCGGATCTCTAGATTTGTCATCTAGTCTCGGCTGCGAGTCGGGGAGACATAGTTGCTGATGAAAATCGAGACGACGGCGGACGATGGCGGCGTTCTGCGCCGTTGCCTTGATGAAGGCATCGTCCTGTAACTATTATCGACCCACTCGTGATGCTTCAGGGGAAACCCTAGGAACTATTTTTCCAGATCAGACGACGGCGGCACTGCGGTGTCGTTTCTCTCTAGGAGCATCGTTTGTGGAGCAGCGCTGGAAGACGGAGGCAGGAGAGGTGGAGCGTCTTCATCTTGCATGGAGCTTCGATGGTGACGTCAAGTCATGCCTGGCCAACAGGTGCTACGCTTTGTCATGCTTATTCGGCAAGTGCTACGCACGACGGATCTTCTGGAGTTTGCGCTTCTGGATGGACGAGTGTAGGGCGGAGGTGTCGTTGGGCGCCGTGGTGACGTCGACGGATGACCGGACTGGCAAGGATGAGGCAGATCTCTCTCCTGAAGATGGGTCAGTGGTTCGATGACGATGGCGGCTTCTAAAACGTGTACATGTGGTGTACGCTTTAGGTCTGCTGCATCGGCTGTTGGTTCTGATACATTATGTAGATGGATCGACAACGACACCGGTATTAAATATAAGGAGCGAGAGCACTCCACATTACCGTGTTTGTAGGTACTACCTCTTTCTCAGTTTACAGGGCGTGCGCGTGCCCCTAGATCGTCAATTTGACCAACCTAATACAATTTGACCAAACTTCAGATGTTGTATTTTCAAATCGTATAACTTTTATGTTATATAGTTTATATTAAGATGATAAAATTGGCAATCTAGGCATACGTGTAGGACTTGTAAACTGAAATGAAGGTAATATGAGTCGTGGCTTCGGATGGCTCGATGTGTGTTCTTGTACCATTGTTGAGAAGTAATAAAAATGACTGTATGCACCGATTAATGCAGAGGCCGGGGTCTTAACCTCGTCTTCAAAAAAAAAAGTGCCCAGCCGGTCCCAGATATCGATCCATGTGGAGTACAAAGTATGCATGCATCGATCATCTCACATTCTTAATTCTGGCCTGCCTCGATATGATGTGCAATTGTCGGGTTTTCTTGAATTTCCGCTAGACGACAAGAATTTCCTGGTAGAAAAATCATTATAAAGGTGAATAGAATAAATTGATGGCGGCAATTTTTTGTCACGCAGATAGATGAAGCTCCTGCATCCACTGATATATGATGGTTGCACACTAGATATTAATTAAAGATTAGCTATCTTTAAAAGAAAAGAAAACGAGCTAGCTGGTGCTTGTCAATCCTAGCTTGACACGGTACCGCAATGTCGCCGTCGGAACATGCACACGCAACATTACATTATTATAAGCTGTGTATGATGCAATTAAACTACAACCATTTGGAACAAGGAAGGCCATGTTAGTATTCGATTTGTGGGGACACCATGTTATTTCTTATGCACAATATTAATTAGCCGCACTGTTTTGATTGATGAGCTCACATGATGATCTCAGCGGCGCAGCTACCTCCATGGGACAGACACGCTTAAGGCTTTGTATAATGCAAGATGCTTAAATGAAGTGCTTAAAAACATATACCAGACATTTCTCAAGCATCAATGCATATTTATATATGGTAGATGCTTAATTAAGCACCTGTCCTGTAGAAATAGACACGGATACTTCAGATGATCTGATTTATTTTTTTAAGCACCTCCTTAAACATTTAGCATTGTACAAAGTCTTATTGTTTGCTTTGACTAAGATTAACACGGAGAGGCTAGGGTAGATGATGATCATGTATGACAATCCGGTACGTACATGGTACATATGACCAAGTTGGCACTTAGCTAGCTCCTCATGGATGACACTCGCCATCGTTTAAAAATTCCATGCCTGCAGGGAGGAGATGCAGCTTGTTGATCTATCAAGAAGTAATATCATTGACAGTCACGGAGCTTGCGTTCAATATTTAGTTTGGTTCTCAAACTTGCAAAATACGGAATTGTGGTCATATAACTTGTCTCCGCATTTAAATACGGTGATTTCTCTGGTATCCGGACATACGGCCTGCACATGTAGCCTGCCAATGTGGCATATGCAAAGCTGCATATCAGCAATGGAGCCGCGTCGAGCTCGGGTGAGGAGGTAATCCATCATTCTTTTCTTCGGTGGCTGCTGTCGTGGTGCCGGAGGCAGGTGATGGGCGTTGGTGTCAAGCTCAGGGATATTCTGCTATCTTTTCAGTTTTGTCATGTTGGTCCTTACGTGACTTGTACTTTAATCTTTATGATATGAATGAGACACGTATTACCATGCAAAAAAAAGTGGCATACGCCCACCTGTCAATGGCTGAAAGCATTCATTTTGCAGATGACTCCCTTCCATTTTATTTATTCACGTACAAAGCCCATCAATTAAAATGAAAAAAGGATGCGGCTGCTATGGATCCATTACACAACCCGCGGCCACCTTAGCATGGTGAACCACCAGAACAATGATAGTTCACGTTTAGCTTCCACAACTACAGTCTATATGTCATTTGAAGACTGTACAAATTTAAAACAAAATCTAAAAGGAAAACACGGAGCCCCGTTTGTTTGAACATTTTGAAAAAAGTTATGTTGGTCGCCGCATGTGCATGGGCTAACCACCCGACTATGATGATGCTCAGTACTGTAAATGCTTACACTAATCAGTCACAGAAATCTAATCTAGACGGACGCCTCAAACGGGTCTCAACCGCCCGGGATGACCGACACCTCTCATATTCAACTCAAATATGAGGCATTTATAAGGCGGCCCGGGCATCGCCACATCAGCCAAGCCCACTCCGTCCCCACAAATATCTCAATCCAAAAAATCTTAGACACCAGTTAATCCGAACTCCACTTCACTCCTCTCTCTCCGTCCACTCCACTTTCGACCCCCTCCCCTCCGATCTGATGACCGGTGACGGAAGCAGCGGTGGCTCTGGTTCATAATCCGACGTATCGAACATTGACACGGAGGAGGTGGCCCTTCGCATCGGATTGAGGAGGTCGCCGCTCCAGTAAGGTGGCCCCGACAGCGGTGGATCTTCTTCCTCAGCGCCCGCCGACGCAGCGCCAACGACATCGCCGGCCCTTCCTGCCCGCCGCGCAGCTCCGCTCCTCCAGGTACGCTGTCCATCTCCATCACCCTCTGGCCCGAAGTGGTACCCGGCCACCACTGGGTCCTCGTTCCCTCGCTGGGGCTGGCGCGCATGAGGACGCCCGAGTCCGAGGCACGACAGTCCAGTACGAGCAGCAGCGGGCGAGGGAGAGGGGTCAGGCGATGTCCGCGCGCTGTTCGGGCACGAGCACACCGGTCGATCCCGAGGCCGCGCTTCCCGTGTCGGCCCTAGTCACCCTCTTATTATCTAGGGATAAGTGCCAATTCAAACTAAATATAGTACTCCCTCCATTTACTTATACAAGGCCACTTTGAAAAATACCTTTTGCATCTATACAAGGCCACAAACAGTAATCGAGACAAAAGTTAATGATATTTTCTCGTACTAGCTACTCATTTAGTACTTGCATGCCAGTAGTCATAATGAGCTCCACTCATCTTACTTGCACGCATGCAGCGTATTAATGATCACAGTAAACGAAAGGAAAAGCTAGATTACATGACAAAGCATTAAATTTTACTTTGGTACCTGTAATTTGAGTTTGTGGCCTTGTATATAAAAATGGAGGGAGTAATTAATCTTAAGCTACCTCATGATGAAAAGTTTCACTATTCTCAAAGACAAACAACACAAATGTTGTTTAGCATTTTCAGGCATTATGCAACCTGGTTTGGTGGTTAGCCCACGCACACATGATGTTTGACCAGGAGGAGGTCACAGGTTCAAACAGTGTTGGTTCCCTTTTTCGTTTAGATTTTGTTTTTGAAATTCTTATAGGATATATATATATATATATATATATATATATATATATATATATATATATAATATAATGTATAGTTGTGCAGGTCAAACGTCTAGCCTGCATAGTCTTCTTTCTATCTATGCGAGTCACTTACCGGTAGATCTTGTGATCGGATCTCACTCTGTGCAGTTTTTTCATTTTATTTTATTTTTTGATAAATTTTCTACGTCAAAGAATAGAACACAAGGGAGTTGTCTGCAAAAAAAATGCTTCTACCACTGACGTGCGGGCCTACACCACACTGGCTCGCCACGCGTGCAGGCCATACACCGGGATACGGTTAAAAGCATCGTATTTGCACACCAAGACAAGTTAAGTGACCACAATTCAGTATTTTGCAAGTTTTAGAACTAAACCGAATATCGAACGAAAGTTCTATGAGTTCCAATGAAATTACCTCATCTATCAACTAGAGCCGGCCTGCAGTCTGCAGCCGTGTGACAGATCAGATGAGTACTAAAAAGAGGCTTCTCTGAAAATCCTTTGGGAAAATATAGGAGAAACATTTTTGGTATGTTGCTAAAACTACTTAGAACTTAGTGAAAAAAATAAGGAAAATATGATGCAACACATAATGGTTATTGTCTCTTTTATGTCAATACAAGATAACCCACAGGATTCAGAGGAAAAATATCATTTTTGAAAACACACAGAGAAGTATTAATTATTGCTTCCAAGCTTTCAGGATGCATTTCTCCACGATCACAAGCGAGCAGAACCTAGTTTTAAAGGACGGGTACATGCTTTGCTAGACGTTATGTTATTCTCAAGATGAAGGATGACCAAGAAATATATCACCCAGGCCTTTCCAGAATTTTAGGACATCATCACAATAGTACTGAATCAACAACCATCAACCATAAATACCCCGGCGTTTGTTGTGTGTGCATATATACCGCCCCATCTTCACTCGAGATGTGGCATCGAGTTACTACCTGGAACAATCTTCTATCATACTCAAATATGTGGCATGTGCAGGAAAAAACAGAAGCTAGTCCGGGAGAAACAATAGATGAAACATTAAAAGTACGTGAAAAATGTATATAGGGGAATAAGAGACACCAGGAAAAGAGAAGCGGTACTGCCTACGTAGACCATCCGTCAACTTCTATTATTGCAAGAGCATGCACACTAGGCTTTCCCAAGCTTCTATTTGCACGCAAGTAGGGTGTGATGGCGTCGTGAGAGCACATCCATAGCCAGCGCGGCATAGGTAACTAGATCGGGTCCGCGCCTTGGCGCGAGGGTGCCGGTCCCAACGGATAATAATAAAGTGAAAAAGAAACATGATAGAAGGAAGACATAGTGATGCTCAATATCGGCAAGAGATTATAAGGTAACATCAAGTTCAGTGTGTTCACAAGACCACAAAAAATAGGCAACACACCTTGATGCGGGGTGCCCGAAGGACATTAGCTGCCATTAAGTTTAGTACAACAGTGCGGGGTGCCAAAGGACATTAGCTGACATTAAGTTTAATACAACAGCAGGAGCATGAGAGCAAAAGCCTAAGACACAATTCTCAAGGAAGGATATGATTCAATAAAATGTAAGAATATCCAATATAGTGGTTCATATGCATAGAGTGGGTCATACGATCATGATGCACGATATAGCAAAAGATATCTTGTGTCAACACATCTTGCCCGCTTATTGTTCACAGTTTTGCCTCAGCCATGGCCTTCTTGATGTTGTCTTCTCCTGATAGCAGCAAGGCATTAGCAATTAGAAGCCAACGAGTGAGCACGACTGAAAAAGCAATACATTTTCCAATTCCTTTTCAGGTAGGATGTGGTGCAATATTTACATAGACCATATCCAGATCATAGTAGTGCATAGTTCCTTATAAGTTGTACAAAACAAACATCAGCACACTACAGAAGATAGGAATGCGCAATGAGACCTTTAGCTAGCTCTGACAGCTTGATTTTTAAATTACTTTGAGGCAAAAGACATCTGGTTCTTCGCCTCAAAATGATTTGCGTGTAGGAATATCAGAATATGATTTTGAAACCATGGCACTTGGCTGGTTAGTATGGTTTGTCATCACATTCAGTTGCTTTCAGAATGGAAAAGGACAACTAATAATTGGAAAGAACCATATATTCTGCCTATGCCATATCAGTGCTTAATTGGTCGGGCCATATATAAACCTTTTACCACGGGGTGTTCCTTTATTCTGCTTAAAAAATAGACAGGAATGACATAAATACGTGCATAGCACTGTTAACTAAGAAAGGGAATATTAAATTTGGGAGTACACAGGCAAGCCAAGTCAGGTACGAAAATAGCAGATAGCAAAGCAATGTGAGAATAGTAATCGAGTATAGTGGCCTACCTTCCATTCTCAAATAGTTGATTGGTTTATGACGATGGTTCCAGGAGAAAGCTGCAATAGAAAAAAAAAAGATATTCTTACAAAGAAGGCCCAAAGGTTTAAGCAGGATATGGTAATAAATATACATGATATGTGAACTTTAAAACTATTGCAGAGAGGTAGATGCAGATTTCTAAGGAACATATTGTACTAATTGTTCAGGCAAAGCAAAAAAATAAATTAAATTGGGTCCATGATGTATAGGTGGGTCAATGCTTCAAGGATTATGGCTTGTGGTAGGGCTACCTTCATAAAAATGAGACAGAATGAACATCATCAGTGGCGGCCATATGTGGAGTTGAGACAGAAATAAATCACTGAGAATAATTTATAGTTTCTTTAAATGGAACTTGTCCAAATCGCAATTGTGATGCAACTACAATGAGAAGTGGTCGCCGACCATATGACAATGCTAAGATTCTGTCAAGCTTGCAATACCAAGCCCATAATTCTATAGAAGTTCATTTGCAGAAGATAAATATACCTGCATAGCTACTGCTGGAGAGCATCAACGGTAGCATCTTATTTGCCAACTATATTATTCCTATTTATACACAACATATTTTGACTACTGCACAAGTTTTCGTACAAGAGTTCTGGATTAAATAAAATATGGATCTTACCAATTATATCCTATAATATTTCCATGCAGCAAACATGAATCCAACATACCAACTGCAACTCCACGAGGCCTATCACTGACAAACAAAATAGCACCTGCATCAAGAAGACGACACAGTCACACATCTCACCGGGCGAAAAGATTTTTTATACTCGAGAGACCAAACTAATGGCAGCATCGAATATTAAAGACCACATATTCAAGAAGGAAACTCAACTTCTAGAAGCAAAGTTTTTTTCTTCAATCACATATAAAAAACAGAGTTTCCAACTGTGTATAACTACTTTTTATGCATGCACAAATTTAGAGATTGCCAATATCCTATGCCTGCTGGATGTTAGAAATGCAGGAAGCAATCGTACTTCTTTGGAACCAAGTCAACTGTTTCTCCAGTTTCTAAAAACACAAACTAACTAAAGGGGAATTGTAAACCTAGATGATGGCACTTCAACATCGAAAATGACAAATCATTCCATTTGTCACATAGCAGTGAATAAGATTGATTTTTACCTAGTAATAATTTCTGAAAACAACTTAACAGGAAGAAGGCACAAACCAACAAATGGATCACCTTGCTGTTTCTAAATATAAGGTCACCACTCTTAACATTCCCACCATGATATGATCTTAATGAATTCCATCAGGATGAGACTAATGCAGACTCGCCTCTAAACATAGCAACATAAGTTTTGATTAAAAGGACAACCAAACAACTGGTCTGCAAATGGAGAAATATGCAACAAAAATTGAAACTTGAGAGTTCAGGGGATCATCTGTACTGAGAAGAGTACAGTAAAACAGAAACGGAAGCAGTTCCAAAACCAGCACTCGAACCTTACAGAGTTTTGTATATGTGAAAAGATGATTGCTTTTTCAATACAAGCATGTCCTGCAATTAGCATGGATTTGATAAACCCTTTTTGCATTCATACATTTTAGTTTCAACAGCGGTAACTTAGTGAGACATGAACACAGGAAATAAATTCTAACCAGAGATCCAGCAGCCATATAAAATTTGAGTCTGGACAAAAGATAATACAATTTTCGAGCATATACCCCTTCTAGAGAAGGAGCAAAGACTACACAATATCCGGGCATTAACCCTGTCTACCATGTGTAATTCATATAAATTTGCATCATCCAGAATTTTTTTTATGTGTCCTTCAAGAATATTAAAGGAGCTGAACAGGGCAAGAATCTTCCTTCCAAGTACTTCCAGAAGGAAGATTTCAATAGCAATCTTGGAATAGTTCCGGTGTAATATATTTGAAACCTTCAAGCAACATTTTTGCCAATATAACGGAAAGCTTACCAAGAAGAAAAATACTAAAAATAATCTTAGGTTATGCCAGTCAATGTACAGCCCAATGATGATTAGTTTTGTAAGCAGCACAAAGAACTAAAAGGTACCACTTCCATGCAGCTAAGAATTTAAAATTACATGGCCAAAACATACATGGATTAAACTTCCCTAAAATAATGGTGATACGAGCCTTCCTAATACAGTAATATTCATAATACATAACCACGTAAGCCAATTAGCACCATCGAATTACATGGCCAAAACATACATTGAAGCCAGCGAGATAAAACATGGCAGAGCGCTAAAAAAGGAAATGATAAAACATAGCCATTGTTACCGAATTAGCACTCCCCCTTCCGATACATAATCAGGAGCAAGACCAAAGATTGATGCCCAAATCCCTCTCTCAAAAAAAGAATTATCTGCGCTAGCTCCATGAATAAATGAGCACTCTTCCATGCCGTCTCAACCTGTCACATACCAACAATATGTAAGATAAGACATATAGCTGTAGGAAAATGGATTATCACATGGGTGAAATTAATTACTAACAACTACAAACATGTTATATTTATTATTATGTTCAAGGTAAGTAATTTAGCGAGGCAATGCCGAACATTTCCTTCCCTTCTCAGCGCAGATAAGGAAAAATAAGCACCACACAAAATAAAGAAGGTAACAAAAACCTAGGAATCTAGGCAGGCCGCAACAATCTCCTACACAACAACAGAAAACTCCTAGGAATCTAATCATATCCGAGCACCTAATGCATATCCAAGCATCAGACAAATTAAGAAAGGCAATAAAAATCTGCCATGAATATAGGCATGAGGCCGAGTCTCCTGCAAAGCAACAACAAATACAAGGGATCCAAGGAGACCCGAGCAACTAATCCATCCAACGGAATCCGACCAGATCCAAGATCGAGCAGCCAATGCATGCATCCAAAACAATTAGCCAGATTCAAGCAGCCAACACAATTAGCCAGAGGTAGAAAATTAAGTAAACTGTAAAAGTATACCCATAGTCTCACACCATGATTTATGATTATATTATTGCCGAACCCAATAAATAGTCTAAGCAGATTTCCGTTCAATCTCTACACGGTAGCACACACGCCATAAAGTAAAATCCAGGGAAAAACCATGAGAGGTATATAATAAATATACATGATATGTAAACTTCAAAACTATATAGCAAATGAGCATACTGCAGAGAGATAAATGCAGATTTGGAAGCAACATATTCATAGAGACACAATTGCAGCAGAACTACGCGTTAGTATATATGATGTCAATTTTATTTAACTTCACAAAAACACAAATTTATGCCAACCTATACTTCCAATCTAGTTCGTGTTTGTGCAACCTTCTCGGACCCCAACAACATTTATCTAACCCAAGAATCAAAAAGGACCAGAGCTGACCTTTTCAAAGGTATGTGGATTAAAATGTAGGACGGCCCACACAACCCTCCCAACGAGGGCGAGGGGCAAGCCAGCAGGAGACACGGCAGTGACCAGCATGCCAAGTCAATGGGAGGAGAGGCAGTCAGAGAGAGAGAGAGACAACAGACACCGACCTGCAATAGCTCAGAGTTAGACAGTAAATATCATATGCCATTCTGAGGAAAAGAAGAAATGAGCAATCAAATAAGGTCCAAAGCTGACCTTCTCAAAGTTATATGGATTCCAATCTAGAACGATCTTATCGTGCCAATTCAGAGCGAGGTGTGAAGAGTCCACATCATCATCGAAATAGAATCTCACCATAGGTGTGTCTCACCATCATAATAAATAAATCCACAACCCAAATGGACCAACAAAGTGCAACTTACTCTTTACCGGATTAAATTGAGAACCAACAACAAACAATAAAAGATCAAGAACAACTTATATGCAGTGAAGATATGAGAGAAGAAACCTTTACATAAGATGGCTATAAACATTGGATATAAACATAAGATGGCTATAAACATCATCGCCCATTTTGTTGCCATTGGAATTTTATCCGACGACTCATAACGATCTGGTAAATATCCGACGCCTCACATGAGCCGAGCCCGAGATCCGACGCCCGAAAACACATCAAGAAAACGATCGGACGACCAGAGTGCTCTAATCGCGGAGAACGCTCAGGTTTCGATCCGTTTCATGTTTCTGGAAGAAAGGATTCAGGGTTCATTGCATAGTGGGCTCAGATTCGCCTTTCCTCGATCATATAACCTACCCCCGTCATCTCTTATCACCAGATCAATCTGATCATACAGTATAGCTGCCCTAGTTATCACTCAACAAGAATGACCATCCAAGGACAACAACAAGCATCACAGGATCAAAAAGGATTCTAGAGACAAGAGGGAGGATCCAACTTGATACCCACAGGTGCCTCGATTGCTCAAAGGCACACTAATTTCAGCCATGGTAATCATCATCGCCCTAGCACGAACACCACTTGAGCATAAATAAGCAACACCTTTAAAAACAAATAAAAATGGTTCAGGGTTCATTGCATAGTGGGCTCAGATTCACCTTTCCTCGATCATATAACCTACCCACGTCATCTCTTATCACCAGATCAATCTGTTTATACAGTGGAGCTGCCCTAGTAATCACTCAACAAGAATGACCATCCAAGGACAACAACAAGTATCACAAGATCAAAAAGGATTCTAGAGACAAGAGGGAGGATCCAACTTGATACCCACTGGTGCCTCGACTGCTCAAAGGCACACTTATTTTAGCCACGATTAATCATCATCGCCCTAGCACGAACGCCACTGATCAATCTAGCAAATCCAGGAGCATAGCTATAGGACCAGGGCATCCACATGTAAACCAGAGCATCAAATGAGCTCCTATGATAGCAACTAAACATGAAAAGCAGCCTGCAAACCCTAAGATAGCATGGATCCACAACTACAGAGCTCAGGTAGGAACCGATGCATGAGTAGGGCATAGAGCATCAACCATACGAGCACCACATCAATATTGCCATGACCATGTCTCATACAGTAGCCGAAGCAGAGGAGCAGAAGGAAGATGGAGCTCACCGAGGGAGGTTATAGCCAAGGCAGTACTCAGTGCGCGCCGGGGTTGCGCCTGAACGCCGTCCAACTGGCGAGGAACCGCGTCGGAGTTGCGCCTTGCACCGTCCCGCCGACGAGCACGAACGCATCAAACAACCAAGTGACTCTGTGCACGGAATACATGTCAAACAATATAAACAATCAGATATGCCATCACAACAGGCGAATAAACATCTAGTAAAAATAGAACAATGTAAGATCCACACTCACCTAAGATGAACCGGGGCATGCCTATATGTGCTCCATTCAAATGCTTAACGCTACATAGATCAAGATGGAAAGGAACAAATCAGGTAGAAATCAACTCACCCACATCAACAATATAAGAAACAAACAAAAGATATTTCCCCCCGATAACACGAACCTGCAGCCACAGCACAAAAAGCCTCCTGGAAGTTGAATTTGGCATCGACCTGGACTGCGAGCTATGAGAAGGGCTGCTCGGAGATCACGTCTGCTCAGCGACATATACCATCTTAGGGAGTCTAAACACCTCTCTCCAGTTCATAGCTGACACCACTACGAACAAAAGGGAAAGGTTTCGATGAGTACAAGTAAAGGAAGAAAAGGCCAACAACAATTAAGTAAGTGAATAGTTGCCATACTTTGAGGATACTCTTATCAGAAAAATGAAGGTAAATATGTAAATAAAAGTTTCAGACCTATCGTCTGTGCAATTATCAGAGTTGTTATTTTTAGTAAGCACAGTATCATTGGTCTCAAATTTGCATATCTGCTTTTCAGCTGTATCGACCACAAAACAACGATCCAAAAATTTACCATTAAAGACATTCCACATCACACGTCCATAAATCATGAATCGCATAAAAGAACGAAAAAGACGGGAGGGAGGTGGTATACCTGAATTGGAAAGGTTTCCGGCAAGGAAGTACAACTCTGTACAACGACAACTACACCATTGGGATAGCCGTGCTTGACACAAAACAGGCTCATGTCACATAATTGAGCGCCATGGAGAGGAGAGGTGGCCAGTAGTACGACAATGAGAGAACACCTACAACAATCGGCGAGTGTGCATAGGCCTAAAATTCATCTAGTTGCATTCTGCAAGACCTAGGTTGTTATTTGAAACTCATAAAGTGATAGGCTGACAAATAGATGATCTATGAAGAGCAAGAGTGTGTAGAAAGCATCTGATCTATACATATAGAAAAAGCACCTACAAACCGGCGCCATGTCAAATTTTAAACTTGTTCAGAATAAGAATTCATGTGCCTAACAAAAAGATGCCATCCCATAGCAAAGCTTTTCTCTTCTCCTCTCTGTTACCTTGAGTAGTTGCATTAGCTTCTCATATAATTATTTCTACTATATGAAGAGAAGCACTATTTTAATAGATATGTTTGACAGAATTGGCAATAATTCTTTCAACTCAAGACATAAAATAGACAAGCCTTCCAGTATGGGGACTGGTATTTCCTGGCTGCAAGTATTTAGAACCATTGACAGAACTGCTAGTCTATTTAGTCACATAAATCAGCACATATGTAAACAACATATCTAGATTTAGGAACACTACAAACACACGAAGCATGGACCGATAATATCTAATAATCTGTAAATCATACTTGCTACGGTGTTATCTTTAAGAGATGCATGTGATCTGATTGAGAAAAACACCTTGTGTGGCCATTCTGCTTGTGTGACCACCCCTGCTCCTCACTAATGCAAACATCAATTAAACCATAATTGCAATTCAATATTTAGAAACTCAGATCATCACACCCTTGCCTCGGTTATTGTTGAATCATAGGAGCACAGTAGGAAGAAACAATAAATAAAACAAGCAAAGGAACAAAATAACCAACATTCCATGCACAAAGGTGAAAGGACCAACAATCATAGGCCCTACAAAGATCCAGACAAGAAACAAAAGGCATATATTTAGGCTCCACTAAAAACAAGCAGTGAAGGAAGGAAACGACAAACATCCAATGCACAAAGACAAAAATACTTTTGGCCTTTAACAAAAAGGACATGATCTACAAGCAGAACAGAGCGAGGCAAAAAATGCATACTACCATATAATCCTACACCTAGGTCTGGAAAGAATAGGAGGGGAAAGGAGGAGAAGATGGGTTGACCCGCAGATCCGTGACGAAGATGGACGAGGCTGCTAATAGATGATGTGCACGCACAGATCGAAGGAGTCACTGACCAGGGGATTGACCAGAAGGCCATGAACCGTGGACCAATCTGGATGAAAAAAAGATGAAAAAAATAAAGATTAGCAGCAGCCAATAACCAAAGCGGAACAAAATAGTGACATACCTACGGATCGACGAGTGCAGCAGAGGTGGAGCACCATGGTGCGGTGTGCTTGCGGCCCGAGCTATGGCGCAGCCGCGGCGCCGAGTGGCTGTGGCAGCCTGTGCTCGGAAAGCAGAGCAACAGACGAGGACCGAGGAGGAGGGGCACCCCTGGCACGAGCAAGGGACCGCGCTGCTCGGATCGAGCATTGGCGCATCTCTACAGCTCGAGGCCGGCGACGGGAAGTGCGAGAGGAGATGGGGCGGCGATGGCATGAGAGAGGCAGCAGGGAAACGAGCGCAGGAGAGGAGGGGCTAGGAGATCGAGCACGGGATCGAGTGGATGGCAGGAATCCACCGCCGCCACGGACGCCATCGCCGGCGCCGCTGATCCGTCGCTGGCGCCGCTGATCCGCCGCCCTCCTCCGTGGCCGCTGCCGCCGTCGCCGTGGTTGGTGGGAGCCGCTTAGGCGTGCGGGGCCACGCGGTGGTGTGTTGGGGAAGGAAGAATGCGGGCGCGGGAGCCGCCATCGCCGTCGCCGGATGAGGAGCGAGCGAGGGAGGAGGGAGGCGGCTGCGTGGGAGAGAGGGAGGGAGGCGGCTGCAGGAGCGAGCAAGGGAGGAGGCGGCTAGGTCTCCGCCAGAGCGCCCCCCTTTTATGCCCCCCTAGGTGAAATGACCGAAATGCCCCGGTGGGGGCACGGTATTTACATTTTGTTGCCATTACTATTCATTCCAGCAGTGTCAATCCCAGATCCAACGGCTCAGGCTTCTCCAGATCTCGATCGGACGAACGAGAACGCATCAAGAGAAACGATCCAACGGCCGAGAATCACTGAGCTCCGAGGAGGCTTGTGCATCCATCCGTCTCTTATTTCTGGATGCTTGTGGAGGCGACGAGTGTTCTACATGGTAAGCCTTAAAAATATCACTCATGCTGCCCGCAAGAGGCTGGTATGCTGTATCCATATGCCCGGCCGGCCAGTCCCCGATATCGATCCTTGCTATATTGGTACAATATAATATCTTCCTTTTGCCGCCACATATGCATCAATCGATAACCTCACATTCTTAATTCTGGTGTGCCTTGATATGATGTGCAACTGCCGGGTTTTCCTCCATTTCTGATGGATGACAAGAATTCGCTGGTAGAAAGATCATTATAAAAGGGAATAGATGAATTAGGTGGCGGCAGATTTTTGTCGTGCAAACAAATGCCGCTCCTACGTCCACTGCTACATGATGGTTGCACGCTAGGTATTATTTAAAAATTAGCTATGTTTGAAAAAAAAAGCTAATTGGTCCTTGGAGCATCTTCAACCGCGTCCCAGTCACACCCCAAGAGCTCGTTTTTCGCTGGTTTGGGTCGAAACTGGCGCCGGCGAACCCAGGTTGAACCCGGCGCGCTGGGAGCGTCTGGGGCGTCGGGGACGCGTTTTTGGCGCAAACGGGAATGGGCCCGCCGAGTCAGCGAGACGCCGCTTCGTCGTTCTCATCGTCTCAGTTCCCGCGGGAATCAATACCAAGGCTGTCGCACTGCCGCGCCGGTCAGCCTCTATTGATGCCTCACGGGCGGCGCAGCGAAGGCGCCACCGAGACGCGTCCGGCCCGCTCCCGACACGCGTCGCCAGGCATGCAGGCTCTCGCCGCCCCGCAACGGCTATAAAAGCCGATCTCCCCGCCGGTGACCGCCATAGCTGTCACACATAGCCTCGCATCACCACACAAAGCAACACACTCCCCCTTCCCGCCAACGAGCAATGGCTGAGAGGTACCCAGGCGACGGCGCGGCGGCGAACGGCTTCAGCCGCCACTATCTCCAAGGGCCAGAGGCGCGCCTGCTCTACGAGGCCGACTATCCGACGCCCCCAGACATGCGCGTGTCGGGGTCATGGAAGTTGAGCGCCGGCGGCGTCCCAGTGCCACCGGTGCCCGAAGGGGCCACACGGCGGGCCGAGATCGCCCGCATCCGCTCGTCGCTGACGGAGGCGCAACGGAACGAGCCGAGGTACGCCGCCAACAGACAAATGCTGTGGACGATGTACTTCGAGCCCCGCCGCGAAGACCAGATCGCCTCCGCGAACGGCATCATCCCCCGCGGACGCCTCAACGCCGACGGGTGGCGCGAGTGGTGGGGCGTGCCCGGCCGCACCCTCGAGGTCGTCCTCGACCACATCGAGACCGGCAACACGCGCGCACCTCGAGTACCCACCACGGCCGTCCTTCTCTCGCCGCCGTGGCAGCTCCTAGATGCCGTGGCAAATGGTGCCGGGGACGTCCTCGTCGTCGACCTCCGGCTCGCCGGCGCTCTGCCCCGTTTAGCTGTAACCGGAAGAGATGTCGCTTCGACGCCGCACCCGCAGCGGCGCCCTCGTCATCAATGAGGGTGCCCGCCCCTCCCCGGCTCCCTCCGCCTGGTCCGACCGATGCCCGAGCTAGGGCTGCTCCCCGTGAAGCCGAAGCACGCGGACATGGTGGCCCCCGACGACGAGGCTGCCCTCAAGTGGGCGAGGGAGGACTACGTTTGTGAGCAGGTGCTCCACCAGCGCTGGGCATACGCGGAGGTCGAGGCCCGACGCCTCGGACGCAGGGAAGGTGGCATCATCGTCCTCGACAACGATGAGGATGAAGGAAATATGCCCTAGAGGCAATAATAAAGTTATTATTTATTTCCTTATATCATGATAAATGTTTATTATTCATGCTAGAATTGTATTAACCGGAAACATAATACATGTGTGAATACATAGACAAACAGAGTGTCACTAGTATGCCTCTACTTAACTAGCTCGTTAATCAAAGATGGTTATGTTTTCTAACCATGAACAAAAGAGTTATTATTTGATTACCGGGATCACATCATTAGAAGAATTATGTGATTGACATGACCCATTCCATTAGCTTAGCACCCGATCGTTTAGTATGTTGCTATTGCTTTCTTCATGACTTATACATGTTCCTATGACTATGAGATTATGCAACTCCCGTTTGCCGGAGGAACACTTTGTGTGCTACCAAACGTCACAACGTAACTGGGTGATTATAAAGGTGCTCTACAGGTGTCTCCAAAGGTACATGTTGGGTTGGCGTATTTCGAGATTAGGATTTGTCACTCCAATTGTCGGAGAGGTATCTTTGGGCCCTCTCGGTAATGCACATCACATAAGCCTTGCAAGCATTGCAACTAATGAGTTAGTTGCGAGATAATGTATTACGAAACGAGTAAAGAGACTTGCCGGTAACGAGATTGAACTATGTATTGAGATACCGACGATCGAATCTCGGGCAAGTAACATACCGATGACAAAGGGAACAATGTATGTTGTTATGCGGTTTGACCGATAAAGATCTTCGTAGAATATGTGGGAGTCAATATGAGCATCCAGGTTCCGCTATTGGTTATTGACCGGAGACGTGTCCCGGTCATGTCTACATTGTTCTCGAACCCGTAGGGTCCGGACGCTTAAGGTTTCGATGACAGTTTCATTATGAGTTTATATGTTTTGATGTACCGAAGGAGTTTGGAGTCCCGGATGAGATCGGGAACATGACGAGGAGTCTCGAAACGGTCAAGATGTAAAGATCGATATATTGGACGACTATATTCGGATATCGGAAAGGTTCCGAGTGATTCGGGTATTTTCGAAGGTACCGGGGAGTTACGGGAATACGAGGAAGAAGCAATGGGCCTTAGTGGGAAGGACCAGGAGGTGGCGTGCGCCCCTCCCAAGCCCAGTCCGAATTGGACAAGGGGTTTGGGGCGCGGCCCCTCTCTCCCTTCCTTTCCCTCTTCCCCCCTTTCCCCCCTTCTCCTAGTTGGACTAGGAAAGGAGGAAACCTACTCCAACTAGGAGTAGGAATCCTACTCCCCTGGCGCGCCCCTCCTAGGGCCGGACTCCTTCCCCCTTGCTCCTTTATATACGGGGGCAGGGGGGCACCTCTAGACACTCAAGTTGATCCTCGTGATCGTTTTCTTAGCCGTGTGCGGTGCTCCCTTCCATCATACTCCTCGATAATATTGTAGCGGTGCTTAGGCGAAGCCCTGCGACGGTAGAACATCAAGATCGTCACCACTACGTCGTGCTGACGGAACTCTTCCCCAACACTTTGCTGGATCGGAGTCCGGGGATCGTCATCGAGCTGAACGTGTGCTAAAACTCGGAGGTGCCGTAGTTTCGGTGCTTGATCGGTCGGGCCGTGAAGACGTACGACTACATCAACCGCGTTGTCATAACGCTTCCGCTGTCGGTCTACGAGGGTACGTAGACAACACTCTCCCCTCTCGTTGCTATGCATCACCACTACACCATGACCAAAGAATAGGGGTCAGAACATCTGCCGTGAAAAGTAGCCATTGGAGGCAGTCTAACTGCCGGGAAAGTTTTTTGCCGGCAATTACAAACCGCCCTTGAAAGTCCCGTCGGGGAAAGTAATTTCCGACAGTTAGTGTGAACCCCGGCAGATGCTCTGCCCTTCATATTCATACCATTGCCGGCAGTTAGAATTATTACCGGCATATTGCTCTTCGCCGGCAGGTTGACAATTCAGGGCAGTTAGAAGATTTCCCGGCAGTTGTTCTGCCTGGAATTGAGTCTGCTGCAGCCACACAAGTCTCCCATACATGTATTTCAACAGCTATTATCTAAAGTCCATTTTGTGCCATGTATATATAAAACACACATGCATACAGTAATAAAGATTGCATCACACTTAAGAGATAACATGTGCATATACTTATGAGAAATCCATCATCCATAGATTCAGAAGTCTCCATCCATACATAATCCATACATATATAGGTTCACAAGTCCAGCACAGCCAAAAGCACAACCATCCATCAGGTCTACATGCATATAGTTGTAGGTTCATAAGTCAAAGTATTATATCATAGAAAAAAGTGCAAAATAGGTTTTAGGTAGAAACATATCCCAGCAGAAGATCTTTTTAGCTCACCAAACACACCTCTTGAAACTTGAGGATGCAAAGGCATTATGCCAGTGACCTGTAAAGAAAAAGGTAATGGCCAAATAGATCAGCTCGGAAGAACACATCTTCCAAACATAGAAGTTGCATGGGTTGAAAAAGAAAATAAACTCATCCAAATGAAAAGACACATGTGTGTTACCCTGTACTTTGCATTGCACAAGGCATAGAAAGAATGTGTGGATGTATTCATATGAACAGATTGTGCACTATGTATGGATCATCAGGAAAATCAATGTAACCTATCACTATAAATATATACCAATTGTCATCTTTTGGTGTAGTGTAATTTCTCTCGATTGCTGTGAAGTAAACAAAACATTCAAAAACTGCAGGGAGGGATTAATTACTAGCAATCCAGTGGCAATGCAGGTTGTGCATCACTTTATTTTCTTGTACATGTTTGTTATGTGTAGTGTGCAGGTCTGTACCCAAGAATAAAATAGGGGCCCAGTGCAAAATCAGAACTTAGGCCCTCGATGTCATTCGAAATTAGAAAGCAAACTTTATAATATATATCATGTTGGCAGTGCAACTGTTTGAATAACTACATTCTATCAAAAAGTGATTTTCATTGTAACTCAAAAGTAATACATTCTAGTGCTAGAAGAAATTGCAGAAAAGGAAACAATATTACAGAAAAAATGGCGACTAAATAAACAGATGGGTCTTGGGGTAAATAACTAGATGGTTGGTTGAGGCCATGAGGGTGATCCCCAAGCTAGTAACTGGTCAAGTTTATTGAGTAGCCATTAGGATAGTCATTAGTAATACTAGTCAGGAGTCAGGATTACTATTATGCGCAAAATTGGGGCCCTAATAATTTGGGATAGTCATCAATAGTTATGAGAATGTATACCGAGTGAATAGCCCACTGATTAAGTTTGCACTTGGTTTCAGGAAAAGAGTTTGCAGGCACATAAATGTCTGTGGAAAGTTTAAGTAGTAGTTGCAGAATTATTTAAGAAACAGAGTTGCTGGTTGTGATTCAGAATAGAAGGACTTAAGCATATGTTTGAAAGTAGGCACATCTTTTATCTACTGGGGAAGCCAAAAAAAGTACTAGTTGCTAAGGAGGAAATAAGAAACTTGTAGGTTCCTACTTTCAAGCACATGCTTCATTCAGAAAAATAATAAGTCATCAGTATGTGAAAGGAGAAACATATCTTCTGTTTAGTATAATATTCCAAAATTCTAAGAAGATACAATACCTTCTAGCTGTGGGGACTGCTATGGGATGTCATGGTTGCTTCTGCATAACTTTACGAACACCCCAATCTGCAAACATAGGATTATCAATAGGAAGCAATTTGAGAAACCTACAATTGCTGAAATAGACATGATTAGAAAGAAGTTTCAAATATCTACAAGGTCATGCAATAGATCGCCCGAGAGCATTGGCCATGGTCCTCACATTCCCATAAGGGCATTGCAAAATAGCATCCTTTTTCATCACCATGTTAGCTACAACTTCACAACATTGAGAACCATGGTCGACGAGTCCCCTGGAAAGGCCTTATTAAGCAGCTCTAGCAATATGATAAAACTCTTATCACTCCAACCCCAAGAAATTTCGTGTGGATTAATCTAACTACAAAGTGTAGCTTTGAGAAGCTTGTGCACCCGAGATAAAGTTTGGCAACTGCATCATTTAATAATTGGTGAAAAGCCTCTACATTTGGAGCACTTCCATCTTCCCTTAGGTCACCATCATTCCCACCACCGTCCCCAACTTAACCGAATTCATGCCGTATATCTTGGAGCATTTCTGGTATCTCATCAAGTACCTCAAATATTTTCTCATCTTCAACCTCATCATTTTGAAACTCTTGTCCATTACGGTTTGCTTATACTAAATTTCGACCCTTGCCTAAATATCGCAAGCCAACACAAATCAGTATTTTTTTACAGAACTAAGGCATTAAAATCATAATTACAAACCAAAGCAACCTTCCAAGTATTCGAAATATAGTCAAACAATTACCATGTAACGATAGAAACAAATCACAAGATATTCAAAATATAGAAGAAACCACACAGTGATATATAAAAATCAAATCCTCAGTTATGATAAGACTCACAACAGGCTGCAAGTGGCACTTCTTCGGTTATTGATGGTTGCAGCTTGATACTTCTTCCCTTGCCAACTTTGATCTCAAAACTTGTCTTTCAAGAACAGTTTAGGCTGGTTAACCTGCAAACCATCCTAATATAATTAGCATGGGTGAACAATAATCAACAATTATCCTGCAATTATCTATCCAATATCTATTTTTTGTTAGCCTATTCTATCTGTGTGTTCATCATGCAGCTGATCCTACTTAACACTACCTTCAGGAAGGCCTAGGACTTGGTTAACCAGAATATGGCATACATGTTGGTAACAAGTTTAATTTTCAGTTTTATTCCATTAATCCCGGCATGCATACTGGCATATGTAGGTCGTATATTACTTCATCTGCACTATACTCCTTGTTGTGGAATTCACATAACTAAGTATTTATGAGATCATAATATAGGTTTTGTGAGTTGTATATTTCTGTTGCCAACAGTTGCTTATTCTTTTCTATATGTGCAAGAGTGATCTGCTGCAAATTCTCTTTGCATATTGTTGTTGCATAAATAGATCAGATGGTTTAGATCTTCTCTTACTAGTTAGTCAGAAACCTGTTATTTGGAGCATATCAATGCCAGGCTGCTAGTAGTATATCTGAAGGCTAATGTGACAATTTGTTAGATAATTTGATAGAGCGCAATAGAGAATGATCTTACAAAACATGGATTTAAATGCATACCTGTAAGGACCGACCGTAAACAGAGAAAAGAGCTCAGTTGTAGCCTCTATGTGCGACTGAGGCTAGCTGTTGATGTTGCTGCTGCTTCAGTTGACGAACACAAGTTGAAGCCATGGCAGAGGGCAGAACAGAGGAGCAGCAGCAACAGACGAACATCAGTGGCAGTTGCACCAGGTGGTAGCACGAACGAACAAAGGAGCTGTCACCCTGTGCTGCACTGTGAGGCGAAGCAGGGGCGGGGATAGGGATTGGGGAATGGGGCGGCGGCGCTGGACTGGGGATGCTGGTGCGGCGTGGAAGGAGATGGGGATGGGCGGCGGTGGCTCAGGGTGAGGGATGCCGGTGCAGTGTGGATGGGGATGGGCGGTGGCGTGTCTCGGAGGTGTGGGTGCAGCGGCGCGAGTACGAGATTCGGTGGCGTCCGGCTCTACGAGTACAAGATTTGGGGACGGCGGTGCTGGGTAGAGGAGTGCATGGAGAGGGCGATGGCGGGGTGATGGAGGGGATGGAAGCGGGGCGGCAAGGATGCGGGTGAGCCGCCGGCGGCGATAGGTTGGGCGGGGCGGCAAGGACGCTTGACGCGGGCGAGTCAGCGGCGGCGCTAGGGTTGGCGGCCTCGAAGGCGAGATGCAGTGTGGCGGCTTACGAGGAGGGAGGAAGAGTGGCGGAGGAGATATGTGGATAAGGGAAAAGATAAGGCCGGGTGGGCTTCCAGTGCCTTCTAATTTTTCGCTCTCCCGCGACTTCGCGCGTTTTCTTGGGCCGTCCCCGCCAACTTGGTTACCAGCAGTCCATTTGCCCTCAACTAGAGTTCGCGGCAATTGGGCTGACCTCAAAGAGGCCGGCAGTTATTCTGCCTGTCTATAACTACCGTTCTCGGCAGTTAACTTGACACACATAGTCTTGCCCGGCAAATAGAGCATTCCCGGCAGTTAATTGCCTCCAATATTGGATCATTCCCAGCAGTTAATTGCCCCTAAAATTTGGTCATGGTGTAGTCACCATGATCTTGCGTGTGCGTAGGAATTTTTTTGAAATTAATACGTTCCCCAACAGAGGAGGGCGAGGCCGGGCCGTCCAACGCCCCACCGTGCATCGGCGACCCTGGCCAGGGGTGCAGTAGAGACGACGGCGGCTCCGGCGCGGCGCGCGACAACGACGGCACCGACTACACCCGTTTCTACAGACTTAGTTTGGCGTAGCAGGGATAGGCGTAGTTTGGCGTAGTTGTAGGCGTAGTTTGCATGTTTATCTATTTTTGTTCAAATTTTAATGAAATATCATCGAATTTGTGCCAAATCGTCGAGTTTCTACAAATTTGTATGGAATATCGCCGAATTCGCGCGATTTTGACGGCGACCTGGGGCGTAGACTAAGAACGGCTCTAGGCGGTTCGATCCTAGACGGCTCTTTTTCGGCGTCCTGGGGGGCCGAACGGCTGGAGATGCTCTTACCATGTGTATCTGCTGGCATGACAATCCTAGCTTAACACGGTACAGCAATGTCGCGGTCGGAACATGCACACACTCCATTACATTGTTAGCTGTGTCTGATGAAATTAATCTACAACCATTTGGCAGAGAGAGACCCTGTGATTGCACCATGTTAATATTTTTTTGTCGGGTATTGTTTATTTGTAGAGACCGACACAAAGTTATGTAGAGTAGTAATTAGACACGGCATTTTGATTGATTAGTTCGCATGATGATCTCAGCGGCGCTCCTAGCTGCAGGGGCCACACACGCTTAATTATTGGCTTTGGTTAACATCGACACGGAGAGGCTGGGAAGAGGTTGACCATGTATGACAATCCGGTACATACGTACGTACGACCGAGTTGGTCGTGAGATAGCTAGTTCCACCTGGATGACACTCCATCGTTTAATAATGCCGTGCCTGCAACGGAGGAGAAGCAGCTAGTTGGTCGATCGACTAGAGCCGGCCTGCATCTGTGCGACCCGCTCGGCAGGTCAGATGAGTGAAGTGCAGTCGTAATGTGTCTCCTTCTTTCAAAGGAACCTAAGGGAAACTCTAGCTGATCCTTTAAAATCGGTTACCTCTTCAAACCTGCTATCGTTGTAGAAAATTAAGTATAGGGATTTGGTTATGTCCAGCCACTATCTAACTCTTCGAAGATTGAGGAGTTATGATTTGGGTGTAGCTAGATCTCGGTCAACTGAGATTTAACGAAGTCTCAATCAAATGACGTAACATCGAAGTGGAAAAAAGAAAAACTGAAAAAAAAAGTTTTCACGGATCTTAATGTAAGATCTCACAGATGTAGTATCAATTGAGACTTAACGAAGTCTTAGTCGATTGAGACTTAGCAAAACGGTTATGATTTAGGGAAGCATTTAAGGATAATAGGATAGGGGATCGCTTGTATATGTTAGGTGTTATTTAAAGATTAAACGTCCAATTCTCGCTAGCTAGTACTAGCATGTGTATCTGCTGGCATACTATGGTACGGCAATGTTTCCGTCTGAACATCTACACACACAGGGTCAGCCGTGTTGTATATACAGGGTTGCACTTGATTGCCAATTGGCATGTGCACCATCTTCCTGTTTCATAGTACAGTGTACACTGCCTTTTGATGATCGATCCATTCACAATCTCAGCGGCAGTAGTTGCGGCGGCCATAAACGCTTAATTATTAGCTTTGGTAAACTCTCCCCATGGTCATCCATGGGTTGTCACAGCCTGCTTATATACTAATAGTGGTTAATTAAGTAAATTGCGTTGTACTTCACTTGTCAATTGCGTGACACATGCAGGCAGGCTGGTTGGTAAACACACCACAATCAATGTAATTTAAGTACTTAAGAGCATCTCCAACAGTCGCGCAACGCGCCGCGCGCAAAAAAGGCATTTTCCGTGCGCCGTTCGCCTGGTTTGGCGCGGACGGCAGCGGTGGCTCCAGCAGGCGCGTCAAAATTGAGCGCACGCGCGTAGCTCCAGCGACCGTGCTAAAATGCAGCGCGTGCTAAACAGTGCGTACATTTTTTTAATAAAATTCATAGATAGAAAAAAACGATACATAGATATTTTACATAGTTCCATAGCATAGATAGATAAAAATTATTTAGATAGTGCAAAGACATAGATAAAAACTACTAGTGCAGCTACAGTCTACTCCCAGTCGTCATTGTCATCGTCATCGTCGCCATCCTCGCTGGTCTGATCCGAGGTATCGAGCCACATGTCTTCCCAACGATCATCATCAGATGTAAAGATCGTCTCACCACCATTTTCAACTACATCGCACTGGGATAGCGCCAGGGCCTTCCGCCGACGCCTGTCCAACCGCTCAGTGCGGCGCCTTTGCGTCTCCTCCTCGCGGCACCTTGCCCAGTAGCCTTGCTCGTAGGAGACGTCCTCTGGGTGTTGTTGGCGCCACTCCGCCATGACCAGCTCGTCCTCATGGGCGACGAGGAGGCGGTTCTGCCGCTCAGCGTGCTCCGCACGGTCTTGTGCCGTGCGAAGACGAGGCGGCGGGGCGACGTCCAGCGCCTGCTGCAGCGTGTGGACATCGTGGAAGTTCATCTGCTGGCGCGGCCTGCCTAGGCGCAACGCCGCCGCGTCGTACGCGCGGGCGGCCTCGTGCGCCGTCTTGAAGGTGCCGAGGCCGAGCCGGAGTTGGCCGGACCGTATCTTCGAGTAGAACCCGTCGTTGGGGCGCTGACGGACGCCGCGATAGCCCGACACTTCTCGGCGGCACGGCGGCATGGTGGCGGGGCGTTGGAGCGGTGGCGCGGGTGGCAGCGGAAGCAACCGAGGAAACGGTGGAGGGGCATGTGGCAACGGAAGAGAAAAAGAAACGTGTGCAATAGGCGTGTGGCGCGCGCCGCATTTAATAGGCGCGCCGGAAGCGGTGTGCCAAAATAAACGCGCGACCTGCCGCTTTTTTCCACGCGCACGCAAATCGTTCCCGCGCGCGTGATTTTCCCGCCACCACTGGAGCGCGCCGAAACGTCCCGCGCGCCCAAAAAATTCGGTTTACCACGCCCGCGCTTTTTACCGCGGCGGTTGAAGATGCTCTAATGTTTAGTAATCTAAGCGCGCGTCTCAATCACGCCGCAGTCGCATACTACATGATGCATATCGTGTTAGATGGGACGGCAACACAACATTTTAAGAGACAATATTTCCGTGTCTGCAGGGAGGATGCAGCTAGCTCATTATCCACTAGAGCCGGCCGGCCATACAGGAAACATACACGTGACGACTTAGTAGGCTCATAGTAGGCTCTCGTTATGTTTCAAATTAAGGAAAACGAATATATCCCTTCATGAAAAATATCCATTTGTTCAAACCCAATGAATAGTTATCACGGAATGTAGAAGTGCATGCTTTAGCCAATGCAACCAAAAAATCAATCTGATGAAAGAGACTAGGCATCACATTATATGTCAACACTCCCCCTCACGTATGGCTCCTTCAGATCTAAACGTGGACCGAAAGTGGGTTGCAATTTAATTGAACTAGCCGGATTTAATTGAACCAGGCGGGTCTTGAACTCAGAGCATCTCCAGCCGTGCCCCAACAGGCCCTCCTCAGGCGTTTTTGCTGCGTCGGCGCCGAAAAAACGGCCCAGTCGCGTCCTCAAAAGCCCGTTTTTCGCCGACTCGGGCCGAACCGGTGCCGGCGGACCCAGGTCGAACCCGGATTCCTTGGGGGTGCCGGCACAAGCGAAAAGGGCGCGTGGGTCCGCCCTGTCGGCGAGGCGAGCACCTCTTCCCGCCGTTTCTTCCCGCGTTTTCCCCACTTCCCTCCCGTACTCTTCCTTCCTCCCGCCAATCTCCCTCCTGCTCGCTTCCCTCCCAGCCGGCCGCCATGCCACTGAAGAAGTACGTCGCCCCCCGCGCGGCGGCAACCGCGACCGCCTCCGTTGCCAGCCGAAGCAGAGGAAGCCGAGGGCGCCGCCGATCAAGCCACCGGGCATGTCAAACGCCGAGTGGAGGGCGGAAGTTCAGCGGCGGGAGGCTGTCACCGCCGACCGGCGGAATAGGGCCATCGTCAAGAAGGCCCGCGACAACGCGGCGCGCGCGGCTGCGGCTGCCTCGGCGGACCAAACCGAGGCCGAGGCGACTCGCGCGGGGATGATGAATCCACCCGGAAGCCACGCCCAGTACGCGCCCTGGGGCCAGCAAGGCGTCGGCTCTCCGCAGCCATGGGGATCGCCCTCACCGGGCTACGTCGACGGGGACGCGCACGGTGGGTTCAACCCAAACGTCACCTTCCCCCATGGATACCCGGCCCAGCGCACGCCCTCTCCCGCCTTCGCCGGCGTGCAGTACCCTCCATACAACTACTCGCCGCCCGCCTACGCTTCCTCCCCGACGCCCCCGCTACGCCGTGGCCCGCTGCCCTTCTCGCACCTCGGCGACACCGACGAGACCGAGGCCGACATGGACGACATCATCGCGGCAGGTTCGGCCACAGCCGCCGCGTCTCCCGGGTTCATCACCTAGGACAAGGTGGTGGATCTCAGCGATGGCATGGACGGCGAGCTCGGCTACGTCTACGGCGAGGACGAGCAGGAGGAGCAGGAGGAGGAGGAGGAGCCGACACTTGCGATGGCGAAGGGGCGCAAGAAGAAGAAGAAGCGGGCGGCCAGGACAGGCGAGCCGTGCATCAAGTGGGCGTCCAAGGAGGACGAATGCCTCGCCGAAGGATGGAAAGTCGTCTGCCTCAACCCGACGACCGGCACGAACCAGAGCATCGACACGTACTGGGACCGCATCAAGGCCGAGTTCGACGAGCGCAAGCTCGTCGACCCCTACTTCAAAGGCGTCTACATGCAGCGCGGCTCCAAGGCGATGGCGAATCATTGGGGGCGTATCCAGGGGGCGTGCAACAAATGGCATGGGGTCGTCGAGGAGGTCGCCGCTCGCTCGGAGAGTGGCACCAACGTCGAGGATCAGGTATGCCACGCGGCCTCCCGCCTCTCTTCGCCGTGTAGGCGCGCCAACTGTTTGTTCCTCTGCGCAGTTGCTGCGCATGTTCGCCCTGTACCGGCAGAGCAACAGCGACGCCGAATTCAAGTACCTCCACGTCTACAAGCGCATTGACAAGTGCGAGAAGTGGGCGGAAGTCCGGCGCACCCTCGACAAGGCTAAAGAGACCTACAAGCCAGACGCGCCAACTCCTGGCGCATCGGAAGGGCGGCCGGACGACAACAAAGTTGCCAAGAAGGGGAAATACGCTGACGCGGCCACCGCTCGAGTGCAGGAGTCCATCGAGCACTGCCTCGCCAACACGCAGGCCCGGGCCGTCCTTCGTGAAGAGAAGACCGAGGCGCGGTGGTCGGCGTTGATGTCGAGCAGCGCCGTCAAGCTCGACATGCTCCGGACGAACGTCGCCGCGAAGAAAGAGAAACACCGACCTGGCTTTCCTGCTGGGCGGGGCGGACATGCTCCAGAGCACCGACGAGGCGGTCAAGGCGTGGTACTTGGCGGAGCGCGGCCTCATCCTAAACCAGCTTCCCTCGACAAGGCCGCCGACGCCGACGCCGACGCCGATGCACACGCCGCCGCCGCCGCCAAGCCCGCGTGACGACGCCCAGCACCAACGAAGTCGCGCCGACACCGCCCAGCGCAGAGGCTGCTCCGACACCGCCAAGCCCGCGCACGCCAACTCCGCCGACGCCTGAGGCAGAGCCCGCCGAGTGATGCGTTGCGCATGAGAACTTCTGTCGCTCTATTTTTTGTACGCCGAACTGTTGCTTGCGATCGCCTGACTTGTGGCGTCTTTTGTGAGCGGGAAGGACCAAGTTCGAATTTTTCGCGTTCTGGGGGCGGCGCCTGGGGGCGTGATTGGGAGCTAGTTCGCCCCTAGGGGCCAAACTAGCGCCGGTTCGCCCCCAGACCACCCTTTTTTAGCGCCCTGGGGGGCCGAACGGCTGGAGATGCTTTCAAAACCTCTTGGCTCCGATACCATGTAGAAGTGCATGCTCTAGCCAATGCAATCAAAAGACCGATCTGATGAAAAAGACTAGGCAGCACATTATACGTCAACACGGAACACAGAAAACAAAGGCCATAGGCCCGTTTTATAGGCGAAGCACCAACCAATAAAAAATAGTACAAAGTACCCAAAGAAACAACAATAGTCTGTTTTTTTTTATGATGAACAATAGTCTATTGGGCTCACAGCATAAAAAGACCCAACTAGAAGAAAAGAGCCAAAGGGACTGGCCGATGCAACACGCCCTGAAGTTTGGCGATGATATTGTCGCAGATGCCGTTATCCTTGGTTGTAACCAGTAACCACTATTGCAAGAAGACAATGCATTACGTAGCATGAAGTAGAGGTTCGCGCGCGATCACAAGTTTGTTGCAGATATATAAAGGAATAGGAAATTTCAAGGAGGTCCATAGACCACCCTGCCCGCTCCTGATTTATCTGGTCTTCCTTCCGTTTGAAATGTAGCTGTGTGTATATGCCATGTTATATGCCGTCTGTCGTATGGTACATAGGCATACCGTGTAAAGATTGTATACCTTTTTTTGCTAAGTACATATATTTGTAGACGGCAATGTTAATTAGACACGACATACCCTATGACTGATCATTTCGTATGGTGATCTCAGTGAGCGGCACCGACACACGCTTAGTCGCTAGCTTTGGTTGATCAACTTTGGCCTGGTCGTCGATCGATCGATGGTTGCATCTGCCAAAGCCATTGGATGGAACACCTTTTCACACGCACAAAAAAATTAATAGAGACATGTGGAGTATACATTGGTTTGTTTGACCCATCATGCAGCTCATTAGTTAGTTGTAAAATGGAGTAGTTGCCGATCGCGTCACTTGCACGCAGGCACCACACAACAGGTCAATCGAGCTTGGGCATATATGTTTCTCACTTATGTTGCTCACTTAGTCCTACTTTTTAGGTCAATAGTCCATTGATCATATAAATACTTCTATTCGAAAGGCTATGGCGTATGGTCTGTGCACATGCATCAATTGATCTTTCACACCACACCTTAAATATATACACGACTTTTTGTTGTTGCACAAGATGATCTTCACGACTTGACAGTGGCGAACATCATAGACGAGAAAAAAACATAGACGGTAAAAGGTAACCATTAATGGGCCAGCCCAGTACGGTAGAAGGCCGTATAAGGAGCATGTCTTGAATGAACCCTTTCATGTAGGCTCAGCCCAAACTAGTCGAACATACAGTCAAGCTAAGTTATTGCTGTGTCAGTGGCACAAATGATTTATACTCTCTTTGTTCCTAAATACAAGTCTTTTTAGAGATTTCAATATGAACTACATACGGATGTATATGGTCATATTTTAGAGTATAGATTCACTCATTTTGCTCTGTATGTAGTCCATATTGGTTATCTTCGGGGTTTTTCTTTTTCTTTGGTTTTCTTTTCTTTTTTCTCCGGTTTTCACTAATTTTGTTTATTATTTTGCTTTCCTGGGTTTCCTCACCCATTTTCTTTGAATTCTCTAGTTCTTTTGCTTTTCTTTATCGGTTTTCTTCCTTTTTTTTCTACTTTTTCATCCGTTCTATTTAGTATTTTTTTTCGATATATGTATAATTTTTTCAGTACGCATTGTACATGTTTAGAGTCCACATGCAATATTTTTTGATACATGTTTAGTATTTTTCAAATGTACAATGCACTTGTTTTTCAAATACATATTTTGCACCTTTTTTGATACACTTTAAATGTTTTTATTAATGGAAATAAACATTTTTTTGAACGACCTGAGCATTTATTTTACATGGTGTAATTATTTATTTCAAATATCACGAACAAAACAAGTGAATATTTCTTTAAAATGACACGTCTATGTTTTTTGAATGTCTACGTGAACATTGATTACATTCTATAACCATTTTTTAAAATGTCACCTACATATTTTGGGAATATGTGAACGTGTATTTGAAATGCCACGTACACTACTTTTGAATGGTATGAAATATTTGTTTTGAATTATGAGAATATATTTCTAGATTTTTATAACTTCTATTAAAATGGCATGAACAACTTTTGGAAGTTTACGAACATTTTTTGAATGTCACGTATATTTTTTCAAGTTCGATCAACATTTTAAAAAGTTGAGCGAACTTTTTTTAACACAAGATGAACATTTTCTTGAATGCACGATGAAAGTTTCCCAAAATTGAAATATAATATTTTTCCAATCTGTAAATGTATATATAAGTAATAAAAAAGAAGAAGAAGGAAAAACTACCTTTATTCCCTGCACCGGGCCCATAGGGCGTTGCTTAACACGTATGCACGGTCGCGCTCACTGCAAGGGTCGTATAGCCACGACAACTTCCGGCCCATGAAATTGAAGATTGGTTAGTTGGTGCCGCCACTAGATTCATGACAAGTTGCGGTAGGGATTTTTGGCCCCCTCGTCTCCAGCTGCCAACTTGGTGTTAGGAGATGGGGGGAGCTTCGATCTTCCAGAAATTTAGTCTTCAGACAGATGCGATGTCTGTTTAGCGGGTCTGCATTGGAGATGCCCTAAGTTGACGCATTTCCACCTTTTTTGTATGCGGCTTGTTGTCGAAAGTTTAAATAGTTCAGGGGTCGCTATTGTTCTATACCATAATTGTAGGACGGAAACATGGTAGGCATACCACTGGAAAATCGAGCAGCAATATGTAGGAACTTGATATTCACTTGTTATAAGCTTGGTTGTTGTCGAACTCTTATGGTAGACATGCGCAAAAATATCAAATTCAACCGAAACTGGTGATGACCCAACAACTTCCAAGCATGAACACTACGCCGTTTATGATATATATGCCACTCCATCTCCCGAAGCAGTAGCATCACTAGTTATACAACACTTCTCCTCACATGCACATTTTGTAGAAAATGACGGGAAAAGAAGATCTAGTCCTAAACATACGAAAAAGATGAAAAAAAAGCATCAAGGAATAAGATGCATTGGAAATATGAGAAGAAGGCGAGATGAAAGAGCCAGTCCAAGTCTGCCCATTACAACTTGTTCAAGGATGCATCACCTTGCTGTGAACAATTTTTTTTTAAACATCAGTACAGATACAAGTGCTCATATACACGCGCATACACTCACCCCTATGAACGCACACACGCACACCCTATGAAGTAAATATGCCTAGAGGAAATAATAAAGTTGTTATTTATATTTCCTTATATCATGATAAATGTTTATTATTCATGCTGGAATTGTATTAACCGGAAACTTAGTACATGTGTGAATACATAGACAAATAAAGTGTCCCTAATATGCCTCAACTTGACTAGCTCGTTTATCAAAGATGCTTAAGTTTCCTGACCATAGACATGTGTTGTCATTTGATCAACGGGATCACATCATTAGAGAATGATGTGATGGACAAGACCCATCCGTTTAGCTTAACATAATGATCATTTAGTTTTATTGCTATTGCTTTCTTCATAAGTTATACATGTTTCTGTAACTATGTGATTATGCAACTCCCGAATACCGGAGAAACACCTTGTGTGCTATCAAACGTGACAACGTAACTGGGTGATTATAAAGATGCTCTACAGGTGTCTCTGAAGGTGTTTGTTGGGTTGGCATAGATCAAGATTAGGATTTGTCACACCGTGTATCGGAGAGGTATCTCTGGGCCCTCTCGGTAATGCACATCACTATAAGCCTTGCAAGCAATGTGACTAATGAGTTAGTTACGGGATGATTCATTATGGAACGAGTAAAGAGACCTTCCAGTAACGAGATTGAACTAGGTATGATGATACCGACGATCGAGTCTCAGGCAAGTAACATACCGATGACAAAGGGAATGACGTATGTTGTTATGCAGTTTGACCGATAAAGATCTTCATAGTTCTCGGTCATGTCTACATAGTTCTCGAACCCGTAGGGTCCGCACGCTTAACGTTCGATGACGATTTGCATTATGAGTTATGTGTTTTGGTGACGGAAGTTTGTTCGGAGTCCCGGATGAGATCACGTACATGACGAGGAGTCTCGAAATGGCCGAGAGGTAAAGATTCATATATTGAAAGGTTATATTCAAACATCGGAATGGTTCCGAGTGATTCAGGTATTTTACCGGAGTACCGAGGGGTTACCGGACCCCCCGGGGAAGTGTTGGGCCAACATGGGCCTAAGGGAGAGTAAGGGAAGCCCATTGGAGGTGGCCGCGTTCCCCCCCTCCTTGGGAGTCCGAATAGGACAAGGAGGAGGGCGCGGCGCCCCCTTCCCTTTCCCTCTCCCTCTCCTTCCTATTCCCTCCGGTAGAAGAAAGGAAAAGGAAGGGAGGCGAATCCTACTTGGACTAGGAGTCCAAATAGGACTCCCACCATGGCGCGCCCCTCCTAGCCGCTGGCCTCTCTCCCCACTCCTTCATATACGTGGGCAGGGGACACCCTAAAGGCACACCAATAGTTCTCTTAGCCGTGTGCGGTGGCCCCCTCCACAGTTTAGTCCTCTGATCATAGCGTCGTAGTGCTTAGGTGAAGCCCTGCGCGGATCACATCACCAACACCGTCGCCACGCTGTCGTGCTGACAGAACTCTCCCTCGACCCTCTACTGGATCAAGAGCTCGAGGGACGTCATCGAGCTGAATGTGCGCTGAACACGGAGGTCCCGTAGCTTTGGTACTTGGATCGGTTGGATCGTGAAGACATTCGACTACATCAACCACGTTAACAAACACTTCCGGTTTCGGTCTATGAGGGTACGTGGACACACTCTCCCCTCTCGTTGCTATGCATCTCCTAGATGGATCTTGCGTGATCGTAGGAATTTTGTTGAATTGCTACATTCCTCAACAGTGGCATCCGAGCCAGGTCTATGCGTAGATGATATGCACGAGTAGAACACAAAGAGTTGTGGGCGATAATAGTCATACTGCTTACCACCAACGTCTTACTTTGATTCGGCGGTATTGTTGGATGAAGCGGCCCGGACCGACATTACATGACTGCGTTCATGAGACTAGTTCTACCGATGTGCTTCACACACAGGTGGCTGACAGGTGTCTGTTTCTCCAACTTTTGTTGAATCGAGTTTGACTACGGCTGGTCCTTATTGAAGGTTAAAACAGCACACTTGATGAAAAATCGTTGTGGTTTTGATACGTAGGTAAGAACGGTTCTTGCTAGAAGCCCGTAGCAGCCACGTAAAATTTGCAACAACAAAGTAGAGGACGTCTAACTTGTTTTTGGAGGGCATGCTATGATGTGATATGGTCAAGACGTGATGAGATATAAATTGTTGTATGAGATGATCATGTTTTGTAAAAGTTATCGGCAACTGGCAGGAGCCTTATGGTTGTCGCTTTATTGTATGAGATGCAATCGCCATGTAATTGCTTTACTTTATCACTAAGAGGTAGCGACAGTCGTAGAAGCAATAGTTGGCAAGACGACAACGACGCTACGATGGAGATCAAGGTGTCAAGCCGGTGACGATGGAGACCATGACGGTGCTTTTGAGATGGAGATCAAAGGCACAAGATGATGATTGCCATATCGTGTTACATATTTTGATTGTATATGACGTTTATCTTTTATGCATCTTATTTTTCTTAGTATGACGGTAACACTATAATATGATCCCTCACTAAATTTCAAGGTATAAGTGGTTCTCCCTGAGTATGCACCATTGCTACAGGTCGTCATGCCGAGACACCACGTGATGATCGGGTGTGATAAGCTCTACGTTCACATACAGAGGGGCCAAGCCAGTTTTGCACGTGCAGAATACTCAGCTTAAACTTTACGAGCCTAACATATGCAGATATGGCCTCGGAACACTGAGACCGAAGGGTAGAACATGAATCATATAGTAGATATGATTAACATAGAGATGTTCACCATTGAAAACTACTGCATCTCACGTGATGACCGGACATGGTTTAGTTGATATGGATCATGTGATCATTTAGATGACCAGAGGGATGTCTATCTAAGTGGGAGTCCTTAAATAATATGATTAACTGAACTTTAATTTATCACGAACTTAGTACCTGATAGTTTTTGCATATCTATGTTGTTGTAGATCAATGGCCCGTGCTACCGTTCCCTTGAATTTTAATGTGTTCCTAGAGAAAGCTAAGTTGAAAGATGATGGTAGCAACTACACGGACTGGGTCCGTAACTTGAGGATTATCCTCATTGCTGCACAGAAGAATTACGTTCTAGAAGCACCGCTAGGTGCACGACCCGCTTCAGAAGCAACTGCGGACGTTATGAACGTCTGGCAGAGCAAAGCTGATGACTACTCGATAGTTAGTGTGCCATGCTTTACGGCTTAGAATCGGAACTTCAAAGACTTTTTGAACGACATGGAGCATATGAGATGTTTTAGGAGTTGAAGTTAATATTTCAAGCAAATGCCCGAGTTGAGAGATATGAAGTCTCCAACAAGTTGTATAGCTACAAAATGGAGGAGAATAGTTCTATCAGTGAACATATACTCAAAATGTCTGGGTATCATAACCACCTGACTCAGCTGGGAGTTAATCTTCCTGATGATAGTGTCATTGACAGAGTTCTTCAATCACTGCCACCAAGCTATAAAGGCTTTGTGATGAACTATAATATGCAAGGGATGAAAAAGACAATCCCTGAGCTCTTCGCGATGCTAAAGGCTGCAGAGGTAGAAATCAAGAAGGAGCATTTAGTGTTGATGGTTAACAAGACAACTACTTTCAAAAAAAAGGGCAAAGGGAAGAAGGGGAACTTCCAGAAGAACGACAAGCAAGTTTTTGCTCAAGGGAAGAAGCTCAAGTCTGGACCTAAGCCTGAAACTGAGTGCTTCTACTGCAAAGGGACTAGTCACAGGAAGCGGAACTGCCCCAAGTATTTGGCGGATAAGAAGAATGGCAAAGTGAAAGGTATATTTGATATACATGTTATTGATGTGTACCTTACTAATGCTCGTAGTAGCGCCTGGGTATTTGATATTGGTTCTGTTGCTCATATTTGCAACTCGAAACAGGGGCTATGGATTAAATGAAGATTGGCTAAGGACGAGGTGACGATGTACATGGGAAATGGTTCCAAACTTGATGTGATCGCCGTCGGCACGCTACCTTTACATCTACCGTCGGGATTAGTTTTAGACCTAAATAATTGTTGTTTGGTGCTAGCGTTGAGCATGAACATTATATCTGGATCTTGTTTGATGCGAGACGGTTATTCATTTAAATCAAAGAATAATGATTGTTCTATTTATATGAGTAATATCTTTTATGTTCATGCACCCTTAATGAGTGGTCTATTTTTGTTGAATCTCGATTATAGTGATACACATATTCATAATATTGAAGCCAAAAGATGCAAAGTTAATAATGATAGTGCAACTTATTTATGGCACTGCAGTCTAGGTCATATTGGTGTAAAGCGCATGAAGAAACTCCATGCTGATGAGCTTTTGGAATCACTTGATGCTTGCGAACCATGCCTCATGGGCAAGATGACTAAGACTCCGTTCTCCGGAACAATGGAGCGAGCCACTGACTTATTGGAAATAATACATTCTGATGTATGCGGTCCGATGAGTATTGAGGCTCGCGGCGGGTATCGTTATTTTCTAACCTTCACAGATGATTTGAGAAGATATGGGTATATCTACTTAATGAAACATAAGTCTGAAACATTTGAAAAGTTCAAAGAATTTCAGAGTGAAGTGGAAAATCATTGTAATAAGAAAATAAAATTTCTACGATCCGATCGTGGAGGTGAACATTTGATTTATGAGTTTGGTCTTCATTTGAAACAATGTGAAATAGTTTCGCAACTCATGCCACCTGGAACACTACAACGTAATGGTGTGTCCGAACGTCATACCCGTACTTTCATAGATATGGTGCGATCTATGATGTCCCTTACCGATTTACCACTATCATTTTGGGGTTATGCTTTAGAGACGGCTGCATTCACGTTAAATAGGGCACCATCTAAATCCGTTGAGATGACACCATATGAACTATGGTTTGGCAAGAAACCTAAACTATGATTTCATAAAGTTTGGGGCTGCGATGCTTATGTGAAAAAGCTTCAACCTGATAAGCTTGAACCCAAATCAAAGAAATGTGTCTTCATACGATACCCAAAGGAAACTGTTGGGTACGCCTTCTATCACAGATCCGAAGGTAAGATATTCGTCGCTAAGAATGGATCGTTTATAGAGAAGGAGTTTCTCTCGAAAGAAGTGAGTGGGGGGAAAGTAGAACTTGATGAGGTAATTGTACCTTCTCCCGAATTGGAAAGTAGTTCATCACAGGAATCAGTTCCAGTGATTCATACACTAATTAGTGAGGAAGCTATTGATGATGATCTTGAAACTTCAGATCAAGTTACTACCGAACCTCGTAGGTCAACCAGAGTTCGGTCCGCACCAGAGTGGTACGGTAATCTTGTTCTGGAAGTCATGTTACTAGACCATGACGAACCTATGAACTATGAGGAAGCAATGATGAGCCCAGATTCCGCGAAATGGCTTGAGGCCATGAAATCTGAGATGGGATCCGTGTATGAGAACAGAGTGTGGACTTTGGTTGATGATACATCTCCAACGTATCTATAATTTTTTGATTGCTCCATGCTATATTATCTACTGTTTTGGACTATATGGGCTTTATTTTCCACTTTTATATTATTTTTGGGACTACCCTATTAACCGGAGGACCAGCCCAGAATTGCTGTTTTTTTGCCTATTTTAGGGTTTCGAAGAAAAGGAATATCAAATGGAGTCCAAACGGAATGAAACCTTCGGGAACGTGATTTTCGCGCCGAACCTGATCCAGGAGACTTGGACCCTATGTCAAGAAACAAAGGAGGAGGCCACGAGGTAGTGGGGCGCGCCTACCCCCCCAGGTGTGCCCTCCACCCTCGTGGGCCCCCTGTTGCTCCACCGACGTACTCCATTATCCTATATATACCTACGTACCCCCAAACGATCAGATACAGAGCCAAAACCCTAATTGCACTGCCGCAACTTTCTGTATCCACGAGATCCCATCTTGGGGCCTGTTCCAAAGCTCCGCCGGAGGGGGCATCCATCACGGAGGGCTTCTACATCAACACCATAGCCTCTCCGATGAAGTGTGAGTAGTTTACCTCAGACCTTAGGGTCCATAGTTATTAGCTAGATGACTTCTTCTCTCCTTTTGGATCTCAATACAATGTTCTCCCCCTCTCTTGTGGAGATCTATTCGATGTAATCTTCCTTTTGCGGTGTGTTTGTTGAGACCGATGAATTGTGGGTTTATGATCAAGTTTATCTATGAACAATATTTGAATCTTCTCTGAATTCTTTTATGTATGATTGGTTATCTTTGCAAGTCTCTTCGAATTATTAGTTTGGTTTGGCTTCTAGATTGATCTTTCTTGCAATGGGAGAAGTGCTTAGCTTTGGGTTCAATCTTGCGGTGTCCTTTCTTAGTGACAGTAGGGTCAGCAAGGCACGTATTGTATTGTTGCCATCGAGGATAACAAGTGTTTTTTAATCATATTGCATGAATATATCCCTCTACATCATGTCATCTTACTTCAGGCGTTACTCTGTTTTTATGAACTTAATACTCTAGATGCATGCTGGATAGCGGTCGATGAGTGGAGTAATAGTAGTAGATGCAGGCAGGAGTCGGTCTACTTGTCTCGGACGTGATGCCTATATACATGATCATACCTAGATATTCTCATAACTATGCTCAATCCTGTCAATTGCTCAACAGTAATTCGTTCACCCATCGTAAAATACTTATGCTCTTGAGAGAATCCACTAGTGAAACCTATGGCCCCCCGGTCTATCTTCATCATATTAATCTTCCAATACTTAGTTATTTCCTTTTCTTTTTTACTTTACTTTTATTTTACTTTGCATCTTTACCACAAAAATACCAAAAATATTATCTTATCATATCTATCAGATCTCACTCCCGTAAGTGACCGTGAAGGGAATGACAACCCCTTATCGCGTTGGTTGCGAGGAGTTATTTGTTTTGTGCAGGTACTAGGGACGCATGCGCAACCTCCTACTAGATTGATACCTTGGTTCTCAAAAACTGAGGGAAATACTTACGCTACTTTGCTGCATCATCCCTTCCTCTTCGGGGAAATCCAACGCAGTGCTCATGAGGTAGCATGACAATACTGGAGCAATAGCCTTGGCGAAGGAATCCAGATTTCACAGGAGAACCAAACATATCAAGAGACGCTTCAATTCCATCCTCGATCAAATCAAGGAGGGAGACATAGAGATTTGCAAAATACATATGGATCTGAATGTTGCAGACCCGTTGAGTAAGCCTCTTCCACGAGAAAAACATGATCATCACCAAGACTCCATGGGTGTTAGAATCATTATGATATATATGCCACTCCATCTACCGAAGCAGTATCATCACTAATTATACAACACTTCTCCTCATATGCACATTTTGTAGAAAATGACAGGAAAAGAAGATCTAGTCCTAAACATACGATAAAGGTGAAAAAAGCATCAAGGAATAAGAGGCATTGTGAATATAAGAAGAAGGTGAGATGAAAGAGCTAGTCCAAGTCTACCCATCACAACTTGTTCAAGGATGCATCACCTTGCTGTGAACAAATTGTTTTTTGAACATCAGTACAGACACAAGCGCTCATATACACGCGCATACACTCACCCCTATGAATGCACACACGCACATCCTATGAAGGAAATATACCCTAGAGGAAATAATAAAGTTGTTATTTACATTTCCTTATATCATGATAAATGTTTATTATTCATGCTAGAATTGTATTAACCATAAACTTAGTACATGTGTGAATACATAGACAAACATAGTGTCCCTAGTATGCCTCAACTTGACTAGCTCATTTATCAAAGATGGTTAAGTTTCCTGACCATAGACATGTGTTGTCATTTGATCAACGAGGTCACATCATTAGAGAATGATGTGATGGACAAGACCCATCCATTAGCCTAGCATAATGATCTTTAATTTTCTTGCTATTACTTTCTTCATGACTTATACATGTTTCTCTGACTATGAGATTATGCAACTCCCGAATACCGGAGGAACACCTTGTGTGCTATCAAACGTGACAACGTAACTGGGTGATTATAAAGATGCTCTACAGGTGTCTCCGAAGGTGTTTGTTGGGTTGGCATAGATCAAGATTAGGATTTGTCACACCGTGTATCGGAGAGGTATCTCTAGGCCCTCTCAGTAATGCACATCACTATAAGCCTTGCAAGCAATGCGACTAATGAGTTAGTTATGGGATGATGCATTACGTGATGAGTAAAGTGACTTGCCGGTAACGAGATTGAACTAGGTATGATGATACCGACGATCGAATGCAAGTAACACACCGATGACAAAGGGAATGACGTATGTTGTTATGCGGTTTGACCGATAAAGATCCTCATAGAATATGTCGGAACCAATATGAGCATCTAGGTTCCGCTATTGGTTATTGGGAGATGTGTCTCGGTCATGTCTACATAGTTCTCGAACCCGTAGGGTCCGCACACTTAACGTTCAATGACAATTTGCATTATGAGTTATGTTTTGATGACTGAAGTTTGTTTGAAGTCCCGGATGAGATCACGGACATGACGAGGAGTCTCGAAATGGTCGAGAGGTAAAGATTCATATATTGGAAGGTTATATTTGGACATCGTGAAGGAAATATGCCCTAGAGGCAATAATAATGTTATTATTTTATTTCCTTATATCATGATAAATGTTTATTATTCATGCTAGAATTGTATTATCCGGAAACATAATACTTGTGTGAATAAATAGACAAACCAAACGTCACTAGTATGCCTCTACTTGACTAGCTCGTTAATCGAAGATGGTTATGTTTCCTAACCATAGACATGTGTTGTCATTTGATTAATGGGATCACATCATTAGGAGAATGATGTGATTGACATGACCCATTCCATTAGCTTAGCACCCGATCGTTTAGTATGTTGCTATTGCTTTCTTCATGACTTATACATGTTCCTATGACTATGAGATTATGCAACTCCCGTTTACCGGAGGAACACTTTGTGTGCTACCAAATGTCATAACGTAACTAGGCGATTATAAAGGAGCTCTACAGGTGTCTCCAAAGGTGAATGTTGGGTTGGCGTATTTCGAGATTAGGATTTGTCACTCCGATTGTCGGAGAGGTACCTCTGGGCCCTCTCGGTAATGCACATCACATAAGCCTTGCAAGCATTACAACTAATGAGTTAGTTGCAAGATGATGTATTACGAAACGAGTAAAGAGACTTGCCGGTAACAAGATTGAACTAGATATTGAGATACCGACGATCGAATCTCGGGCAAGTAACATACCGATGACAAAGGGAACAACGTATGTTGTTATGCGGTCTGACCGATAAAGATCTTCGTAGAATATGTAGGAGCCAATATGAGCATCCAGGTTCCGCTATTGGTTATTGACCGGAGACGTGTCTCGGTCATGTCTACATTGTTCTCGAACCCGTAGGGTCCGCACGCTTAAGGTTTCGATGACAGTTATATTATGAGTTTATGAGTTTTGATGTACCGAAGTTAGTTCGGAGTCTCGGATGTGATCACGGACATGACGAGGAGTCTCGAAATGGTCGAGACATAAAGATTGATATATTGGACGGCTATATTCGGACACCGGAAGTGTTCCGGGTGATTTCGGAGAAAACCGGAGAGTCGGAGGGTTATCGGAACCCCCCCGGGAGAAGTAATGGGCCATATGGGCCTTAGTGGAGAGAGAGAGGGGCAGCCAAAGGTGGGCCGTGCGCCTCCTCCCCCCTGGTCCAAATTGGACTAGGAGAGGGGGGGCGGCGCCCCCCTTTCCTTCTCCCTCCCCACTTCTTTCCCCCTCCTAGTAGGAGTCCTACTCCTACTAGGAGGAGGACTCCTCCTTGGCGCGCCATAGGGGCCGGCCGGCCTCCTCCCCTTGATCCTTTATATACGGGGCAGGGGGCACCCCTAAAGAAATAAGTTGATCCACGTGATCATATTCTTAGCCGTGTGCGGTGCCCCCTTCCACCATAATCCTCGATAATATTGTAGCGGTGCTTAGGCGAAGCCCTGTGACGGTAGTACATCAAGATCGTCATCACGCCGTCGTGCTGACGAAACTCTTCCCCGACACTTTGCTGGATCGGAGTCCGGGGATCGTCATCGAACTGAACGTGTGCTAGAACTCGGAGGTGCCGTAGTTTCGGTGCTTGATCGGTCGGGCCGTGAAGACGTACGACTACATCAACCGCGTTATCGTAACGCTTCCGCTGTCGGTCTACAAGGGTACGTAGATCACACTCTCCCCTCGTTGCTATGCATCACCATGATCTTGCGTGTGCGTAGGAAAATTTTGAAATTACTACGTTGCCCAACAGTGGTATCAGAGCCTAGGTTTTATGTGTTGATGTTATATGCACGAGTAGAACACAAGTGAATTGTGGGCGATATAAGTCATACTGCTTACCAGCATGTCATACTTTGGTTCGGTTGGACGAAGCGGCCCGGACCAACATTACGCGTACGCTTACGCGAGACCGGTTCTCCCGACGTGCTTTTGCACAAAGGTGGCTAGCGGGTGACAGTTTCTCCAACTTTAGTTGAACCGAGTGTGGCTACGCCCGGTCCTTGCGAAGGTTAAAACAGCACCAACTTGACAAACTATCGTTGTGGTTTTGATGCGTAGGTAAGATTGGTTCTTGCTTAAACCGTAGCAGCCATGTAAAACTTGCAACAACAAAGTAGATGACGTCTAACTTGTTTTTGCAGGGCATGTTGTGATGTGATATGGTCAAGACATGATGCTAAATTTTATTGTATGAGATGATCATGTTTTGTAACCAAGTTATCGGCAACTGGCAGGAGCCATATGGTTGTCGCTTTATTGTATGCAATGCAATTGCGCTGTAATGCTTTACTTTATCACTAAGCGGTAGCGATAGTCGTGGAAGCATAAGATTGGCGAGACGACAACGATGGTGATCAAGGTGTCGCGCCGGTGACGATGGTGATCACGACGGTGCTTCGAAGATGGAGATCACAAGCACAAAATGATGATGGCCATATCATATCACTTATATTGATTGCATGTGATGTTTATCTTTTATGCATCTTATCTTGCTTTGATTGACGGTAGCATTTTAAGATGATCTCTCACTAATTATCAAGAAGTGTTCTCCCTGAGTATGCACCGTTGCGAAAGTTCTTCGTGCTGAGACACCATGTGATGATCGGGTGTGATAGGCTCTACGTTCAAATACAACGGGTGCAAAACAGTTGCACACGCAGAATACTTAGGTTATACTTGACGAGCCAAGCATATACAGATATGGCCTCAGAACACAGAGACCGAAAGGTCGAGCGTGAATCATATAGTAGATATGATCAACATAGCGATGTTCACCAATGAAACTACTCCATCTCACGTGATGATCGGACATGGTTTAGTTGATTTGGATCACGTCATCACTTAGAGGATTAGAGGGATGTCTATCTAAGTGGGAGTTCTTTAGTAATATGATTAATTGAACCTAAATTTATCATGAACTTAGTACCTGATAGTATCTTGCTTGTTTATGTTTGATTGTAGATAGATGGCCCGTGCTGTTGTTCCGTTGAATTTTAATGCGTTCCTTGAGAAAGCAAAGTTGAAAGATGATGGTAGCAATTACACGGACTAGGTCCATAACTTGAGGATTATCCTCATTGCTGCACAGAAGAATTACGTCCTGGAAGCACCGCTGGGTGCCAGGCCTGCTGCTGGAGCAACACCAGATGTTATGAACGTCTGGCAGAGCAAAGCTGATGACTACTCGATAGTTCAGTGTGCCATGCTTTACGGCTTAGAATCAGGACTTCAACGACGTTTTGAACGTCATGGAGCATATGAGATGTTCCAGGAGTTGAAGTTAATATTTCAAGCAAATGCCCGGATTGAGAGATATGAAGTCTCCAATAAGTTCTATAGCTGCAAGATGGAGGAGAACAGTTCTGTCAGTGAGCATATACTCAAAATGTCTGGGTATACTAATCACTTGATTCAATTGGGATTAATCTTCTAGATGATTGTCTCATTGACAGAATTCTCCAATCACTGCCACCAAGCTACAAGAGCTTCGTGATGAACTATAATATGCAAGGGATGAATAAGACTATTCCCGAGCTCTTCGCAATGCTGAAAGCTGCGGAGGTAGAAATCAAGAAGGAGCATCAAGTGTTGATGGTTAACAAGACCACTAGTTTCAAGAAAAAGGGCAAAGGGAAGAAGAAGGGGAACTTCAAAAAGAACAGCAAGAAAATTGCTACTCAAGAGAAGAAACCCAAACCCAAACCTGGACCTAAGCCTGAAACTGAGTGCTTCTACTGCAAGCAGACTGGTCACTAGAAGTGGAACTGTCCCAAGTATTTGGCGGATAAGAAGGATGGCAAGGTGAACAAAGGTATATGTGATATACATGTTATTGATGTGTACCTTACTAATGCTCACAGTAGCACATGAGTATTTGATACTGGTTCTGTTGCTAATATTTGCAACTCGAAACAAGGACTACGGATTAAGCGAAGATTGGCTAAGGACGAGGTGACGATGCGCGTGGGAAATGGTTCCAAAGCCGATGTGATCGCAGTCGGCACGCTACCTCTACATCTACCTTCGGGATTAGTATTAGACCTAAATAATTGTTATTTGGTGCCAGCGTTAAGCATGAACATTATATCTAGATCTTGTTTGATGCGAGAGGGTTATTCATTTAAATCAGAGAATAATGGTTGTTCTATTTATATGAGTAATATCTTTTATGGTCATGCACCCTTAAAGAGTGGTCTACTCTTATTAAATCTCGATAGTAGTGACACACATATTCATAATGTTGAAGCCAAAAGATGCAGAGTTGATAATGATAGTGCAACTTATTTGTGGCACTGCCGTTTGGGTCATATCGGTGTAAAGCGCATGAAGAAACTCCATACTGATGGGCTTTTGGAACCACTTGATTATGAATCACTTGGTACTTGCGAACCGTGCCTTATGGGTAAGATGACAAAAACACCGTTCTCCGGTACTATGGAGAGAGCAATAGATTTGTTGGAAATCATACATACAGATGTATGTGGTCCAATAAATATTGAGGCTCGTGGCGGATATCGTTATTTTCTCACCTTCACAGATGACTTAAGCAGATATGGGTATATCTACTTAATGAAACATAAGTCTGAAACGTTTGAAAAGTTCAAAGAATTTCAGAGTGAAGTTGAAAATGATCGTAACAAGAAAATAAAATTCCTACGATCTGATCGTGGAGGAGAATATTTGAGATACGAGTTTGGTGTACATTTGAAACAATGTGGAATAGTTTCGCAACTCATGCCACCCGGAACACCACAGCGTAATGGTGTGTCCGAACGTCGTAATCGTACTTTACTAGATATGGTGCGATCTATGATGTCTCTTACTGATTTACCGCTATCGTTTTGGGGATATGCTCTAGAGACGGCCGCATTCACGTTAAATAGGGCACCATCAAAATCTGTTGAGACGACACCTTATGAACTGTGGTTTGGCAAGAAACCAAAGTTGTCGTTTCTAAAAGTTTGGGGCTGCGATGCTTATGTGAAAAAGCTTCAACCTGATAAGCTCGAACCCAAATCGGAGAAATGTTTCTTCATAGGATATCCAAAGGAAACTATTGGATACACCTTCTATCACAGATCCGAAGGCAAGACTTTTGTTGCTAAATTCGGAAACTTTCTAGAGAAGGAGTTTCTCTCGAAAGAAGTGAGTGGGAGGAAAGTAGAACTTGACGAGGTAACTGTACCTGTTCCCTTATTGGAAAGTAGTACATCACAGAAACCAGTTTCTGTGACACCTACACCAATTAGGGAGGAAGCTAATGATAATGATCATGAAACTTCAGAACAAGATACTACTGAACCCCGTAGATCAACCAGAGTAAGATCCGCGCCAGAGTGGTACGGTAATCCTGTTCTGGAAGTCATGCTACTAGATCATGATGAACCTACGAACTATGAAGAAGTGATGGTGAGCCCAGATTCCGCAAAATGGCTTGAAGCCATGAAATCTGAGATGGGATCCATGTATGAGAACAAAGTATGGACTTTGGTTGACTTGCCCAATGATCGACAAGCAATTGAGGATAAATGGATCTTCAAGAAGAAGACTGACGCTGACGGTAATGTTACTGTCTACAAAGCTCGACTTGTCGCAAAAGGTTTTCGGCAAGTTCAAGGGATTGACTACGATGAGACCTTCTCACCCGTAGCGATGCTTAAGTCTGTCCGAATCATGTTAGCAATTGCCGCATTTTATGATTATGAAATTTGGCAAATGGATGTCAAGACTGCATTCCTGAATGGATTTCTGCAAGAAGAGTTGTATATGATGCAGCCGGAAGGTTTGGTCGATCCAAAGGGAGCTAACAAAGTGTGCAAGCTCTAGCGATCCATTTATGGACTGTTGCAAGCCTCTCGGAGTTGGAATAAATGCTTTGATAGTGTGATCAAAGCATTTGGTTTTATACAGACTTTTGGAGAAGCCTGTATTTACAAGAAAGTGAGTGGGAGCTCTGTAGCATTTCTGATATTATATGTAGATGACATATTACTAATCGGAAATGATATAGAATTTTTGGATAGCATAAAAGGATACTTGAATAAAAGTTTTTCAATGAAAGACCTCGGTGAAGCTGCCTACATATTGGGCATCAAGATCTATAAAGACAGATCGAGACGCTTAATTGAACTTTCACAAAGCACATACCTTGACAAAGTTTTGAAAAAGTTCAAAATGGATCAAGCAAAGAAAGGATTCTTGCCTGCGTTACAAGGTGTGAAATTGAGTAAGACTCAAAGTCCGACCAATGCAGAAGATAGAGAGAAAATGAAAGATGTTCCCTATGCTTCAGCCATAGGCTCTATCATGTATGCAATGCTGTGTACCTGACCTGATGTGTGTCTTGCTATAAGTCTAGCAGGGAGGTACCAAAGTAATCCAGGAGTGGATCACTGGACAGCGGTCAAGAACATCCTGAAATACCTGAAAAGGACTAAGGATATGTTTCTCATATATGGAGGTGACAAAGATCTCATCGTAAATGGTTACGTTAATGCAAGCTTTGACACTGATCCGGATGATTCTAAATCGCAAACCGGATACGTGTTTACATTAAACGGTGGTGCTGTTAGTTGGTGCAGTTCTAAACAAAGCGTTGTGGCAGGATCTACATGTGAAGCGGAGTACATAGCTGCTTTGGAAGCAGCAAACGAAGAAGTCTGGATGAAGGAGTTCATATCCGATCTAGGTGTCATACCTAGTGCATCGGGTCCAATGAAAATCTTTTGTGACAATACTGGTGCAATTGCCTTGGCAAAGGAATCCAGATTTCACAAGAAAACCAAGCACATCAAGAGACGCTTCAATTCCATCCGGGATCTAGTCCAGGTGGGAGACATAGAGATTTGCAAGATACATACGGATCTGAATGTAGCAGACCCGTTGACTAAGCCTCTTCCACGAGCAAAACATGATCAGCACCAAAGCTCCATGGGTGTTAGAATCATTACTGTGTAATCTAGATTATTGACTCTAGTGCAAGTGGGAGACTGAAGGAAATATGCCCTAGAGGCAATAATAATGTTATCATTTTATTTCCTTATATCATGATAGATGTTTATTATTCATGCTAGAATTGTATTATCCGGAAACATAATACTTGTGTGAATACATAGACAAACCAAACGTCACTAGTATGCCTCTACTTGACTAGCTCGTTAATCGAAGATGGTTATGTTTCCTAACCATAGACATGTGTTGTCATTTGATTAATGGGATCACATCATTAGGAGAATGATGTGATTGACATGACCCATTCCATTAGCTTAGCACCCGATCGTTTAGTATGTTGCTATTGCTTTCTTCATGACTTATACATGTTCCTATGACTATGAGATTATGCAACTCCCGTTTACCGGAGGAACACTTTGTGTGCTACCAAACGTCACAATGTAACTGGGTGATTATAAAGGAGCTCTACAGGTGTCTCCAAAGGTGAATGTTGGGTTGGCGTATTTCGAGATTAGGATTTGTCACTCCGATTGTCGGAGAGGTATCTCTGGGCCCTCTCGGTAATGCACATCACATAAGCCTTGCAAGCATTACAACTAATGAGTTAGTTGCAAGATGATGTATTACGAAATGAGTAAAGAGACTTGCCGGTAACGAGATTGAACTAGGTATTGAGATACCGACGATCGAATCTTGGGCAAGTAACATACCGATGACAAAGGGAACAACGTATGTTTTTATGCGGTCTGACCGATAAAGATCTTCGTAGAATATGTAGGAGCCAATATGAGCATCTAGGTTCCGCTATTGGTTATTGACCGGAGACGTGTCTCGGTCATCTCTACATTGTTCTCGAACCCGTAGGGTCCGCACGCTTAAGGTTTCGATGACAGTTATATTATGAGTTTATGAGTTTTGATGTATCAAAGTTAGTTCGAAGTCCCGGATATGATCACGGACATGACGAGGAGCCTCGAAATGGTCGAGACATAAAGATTGATATATTGGACGGCTATATTCGGACACCGGAAGTGTTCCGGGTGATTTCGGAGAAAACCAAAGAGCCAGAGGGTTACCGGAACCCCCCGGGAGAAGTAATGGGCCATATGGGCCTTAGTGGAGAGAGAGAGGGGCAGCCAAAGGTGGGCCGCATGCCTCCTCCCCCTTGGTCCGAATTGGAATAGGAGAGGGGGGCGGCGCCCCCCTTTCCTTCTCCCTCCCCACTTCTTTCCCCCTCCTAGTAGGAGTCCTACTCCTACTAGGAGGAGGACTCCTCCTTGGCGCGCCATAGGGGCCGGCCGGCCTCCTTCCCTTGATCCTTTATATACGGGGGCAGGGGGCACACCTAAAGAAATAAGTTGATCCACGTGATCATATTCTTAGCCGTGTGCGGTGCCCCCTTCCACCATAATCCTCGATAATATTGTAGCGGTGCTTAGGCGAAGCCCTGCGACGATAGTACATCAAGATCGTCATCACGCCGTCGTGCTGACGAAACTCTTCCCCGACACTTTGCTGAATCGGAGTCCGGGGATCGTCATCGAACTGAACGTGTGCTAGAACTCGGAGGTGCCATAGTTTCGGTGCTTGATCGGTCGGGCCGTGAAGACGTACGACTACATCAACCGCGTTATCATAATGCTTGCGCTGTCGGTCTACAAGGGTACGTAGATCACACTCTCCCCTCGTTGCTATGCATCACCATGATCTTGCGTGTGCGTAGGAAAATTTTGAAATTACTACGTTCCCCAACACATCGGAATGGTTCCGAGTGATTCGGGTATTTTACCGGAGTACCGAGGGGTTACCGGAACCCCCCGGGGAAGTGTTGGGCCAACATGGGCCTAAGGGAGTGAGAGGGAAGCCCACGGGAGGTGGCCGCGCGCCCCCCTCCTTGGGAGTCCGAATAGGACAAGGAGGAGGGGGCGGCGCCCCCATCCTTTCCCTCTCCTTCCTATACCCATCGGTAGAAGAAAGGAAGGGGGAATCCTACTTGGACTAGGAGTCCAAGTAGGACCCCCCCATGGCGCGACCCTCCTTGCCGTCGGCCTCTCTCACCGCCTCCTTTATATACGTGGGCAGGGGCACCCCAAAGGCACAACAATAGTTCTCTTAGCCATGTGCGGTGCCCAACTCCATAGTTTACTCCTCCGGTCATAGCGTCGTAGTTCTTAGGCGAAGCCCTGCGCGGATCACATCACCAACACCGTCGCCGTGCCGTTGTGCTGACGGAACTCTCCCTCGACCCTCTACTGGATCAAGAGCTCGAGGGACATCACCGAGCTGAATGTGTGCTGAACACGGAGGTGCCGTACGTTTGGTACTTGGATCGGTTGGATCGCGAAGACGTTCGACTACATCAACCGCGTTAACAAAAGCTTCCGCTTTCGCTCTACGAGGGTATGATATGTCTCCAACGTATCTATAATTTTTGATTGTTCCATGATATTATACTATCTGTTTGGGATGTTTATGGTCTTTATTATACACTTTTATATTATTTTTGGGACTAACCTATTAACCGGAGGCCCAGCCCAAATTGCCGTTTTCTTGCCTATTTCAGTGTTCCGAAGAAAAGTAATATCAAACGGAGTCCAAACGGAATGAAACCTTCGGGAGAGTTATTTTTGGACCGGAAGCAATCCAGGAGACTTGGAGTAGACGTCAGGGAAGCTTCGAGGTGGCCACGAGGCAGGGAGGCGCGCCCCCACCCTCGTGGGCCCCTCGTGGCTCCCCTGACTGACTTCTTTTGCCTATATATATATCCATATACCCTAAAAACATCCAGGAGCAGAACAGATCAGGAGTTCCGCCGGCAGAAGCCTCCGTAGCCACCGAAAACCAATCTAGACCTGTTCTGGCACCCTGCCAGAGGGGGGGGGGAATCCCTCTCCGGTGGCAATCTTCATCATCCCCGTGCTCTCCATGACTAGGAGGGAGTAGTTCTCCCTCGGGGCTGAGGGTATGTACCAGTAGCTATGTGTTTGATCTCTCTCTCTCTCTCTCTCTCTCTCGTGTTCTTGATTTGGCACGATCTTGATGTATCGCGAGCTTTTCTATTCTATTTTGATCTTATGATGTTTCTCCCCCTCTACTCTCTTGTAATGGATTGAGTTTTCCCTTTGAAGTTATCTTATTGGATTGAGTCTTTAAGGATTTGAGAACACTTGATGTATGTCTTGCATGTGCTTATCTGTGGTGAAAATGGGATATCATGTGATCTACTTGATGTATGTTTTGGTGATCAACTTGCGGGTTCCGTGACCCCGTGAACTTATGCATAGGGGTTGGCACACGTTTTTGTCTTGACTCTCCGGTAGAAACTTTGGGGCCCTCTTTGAAGTTCTCTGTGTTGGTTGAATAGATGAATCTGAGATTGTGTGATGCATATCGTATAATCATACCCATGGATACTTGAGGTGACATTGGAGTATCTAGGTGACATTAGGGTTTCGGTTGATTTGTGTCTTAAGGTGTTATTCTAGTACGAACTCTTGAATAGATCAATCCGAAAGAATAACTTTGAGGTGGTTTCGTACCCTACAATAATCTCTTCGTTTGTTCTCCGCTATTAGTGACTTTGGAGTGACTCTTTGTTCCATGTTGAGGGATAGTTATATGATCCAATTGTGTTATTATTGTTGAGAGGACTTGCACTAGTGAAAGTATGAACCCTAGGCCTTGTGTCAACGCATTGCAATACCGTTTGTGCTCACTTTTATCATTAGTTACCTTGCTGTTTTTATATTTTTAGATTACAAAAACCTATATCTACCATCCATATTGCACTTGTATCACCATCTCTTCGCCGAACTAGTGCACCTATACAATTTACCATTGTATTGGGTGTGTTGGGGACACAAGAGACTCTTTGATATTTGGTTGCAGGGTTGTTTGAGAGAGACCATCTTCATCCTACGCCTCCCACGGATTGATAAACCTTAGGTCATCCACTTGAGGAAAATTTTCTACTGTCCTACAAACCTCTGCACTTGGAGACCCAACTACGTCTACAAGAAGAAGGTTTTGTAGTAGACATCAGGGTACGTGGACACACTCTCCCCTCTCGTTGCTATGCATCTCCTAGATGGATCTTGCGTGATCATAGGGATTTTTTTGAATTACTACGTTCCCCAATGCCCTACCCTATGAGCACCCCGAAAGACTGAGCCGATATATCATCTTGAGATTTACGAAGTCACCTTGATGTGAACAAATTTGTGCATAGCTAAAATGATGAGAGAGGGAGAAAGACATGTATTGACTTTTTTAGGAAGAAAATAAATCAAGTATCTAAATGATGGTAATTAGCATTAATTAAGCATTACATTCTTCTTAAATTGTACTTTAGAACTGTTATTTCAGTCCGTAGATGATTAATCTATTTTACAAGTTCATATATCCGGTGCACAGATGACAAAGAATTATATATTATTGTTTTACAAAATTATGAAACTAATGCGTAATTTTAATAGTAACGCATATGAAATGTAATGTCTTATGTAAAATGTAACGCCCCGAGACCGATGTGCTAGGTGTCTTCCAGTTATTCGCTGTTGTTTCCTTGTCTTTGCTTGCGTGTCATGCATCATATCATGTCATCATATCATGTCATCATGTGCATTTCATTTGCATACGTGTTCATCTCATGCATCCGAGCATTTTCCCTGTTGTCCGTTTTGCAATCCGGAGCTTCTATGTCACCCGGTGTCCCCTTTTACCTCTTTTCGTGTGTGGGTGTTAAACGTTTTCGGATTGGTCCGAGACTTGTCATGCGGCCTGGGTTTACTACCGGTACACCACCTGTTAAGTTTGGTGCCATTTGGACTTCGTTTGATACTCCAACGGTTAACCGAGAGACCAAAAAGGCCTCGTGTGTGTTGCAGCCCAACACCCTTCCAAAGTGGCCCAAAACCCACCTACACCTCCTCCATCATCTAGAGCGTTCGATCACGATCGCGTGGCCGAAAACCGCACCCCATTTGGAGCTTCCTAGCTCCCTCTACCTCTATAAATGGACCCACCTTTCCAAATCTCGGGTCTCCTTCCCCGAAACCCTAAAAATCTACCCCGCCACCGCCGGACAATGTCCGTTTCTCGCCGGACAAGATGCGCCGCCGCCTCGAGCCAATAGGAGTTCGCCACCTATCCCGCGCCGGCCCTCCTCCGCCGCCAGCCCGCGAGGCCCAGGGAGGGACCTCGCGCGCCGCCTCCCGGGCCGAGGAACCCCGCGCGCCCCGCGCGCCCCGCGCCGCCTCAAGCCTCACCCCGCCTTCTTCCCGCCTCTGACCATCGCCGGCGATAGTCGACCCCGCCGCGCGCCTACCTCCTCCACCGCGGCCCCCTCGTTGCCCCTCGCCGCCCCGGTGACAGATCTTGCCGCCTCGTCGCCGGATCTCGCCGTCCCCGACTCCAGCCAGTCCCCGGCGACCTCTCCGAGCTCCTCCGGCGACCTCGGCAAGTCCGGCCATCGCGGCGCCATTTCCGTTGATCCTCGAAGTCCGTGCCGCTACAGTGCTGGATCTGGATCCAGATCTGATCCGGTTGACTTTCCCCCGAAACCCAAATCCCAGTTATTTTTTTGCATAATTTGACATGTCATAACTCCCTCATCGTGGCTCAGATTCGTGCATGTAGCATATCAAAATGTTCGTCTCGACGAGTACATCATTTCATCTCACTGCATCATTTTCATTTGAGCTCATCTTGATGCACGAAATACTGTTGGAAGAGGGCTATGTGATGATAGTTTCAGATCTGTTTCAGCAAATGCATTTTTGTCATTTTTGCCATGATTAATGTGTGCATGCTATGATCCTGAGCTCTACATATGTTTTGATGAATGCCATGCCATCTTTACAGGGGTGTATGCAATGTATTTTTGTGATCTTTGTGGTGACTAGCACAAGCATGCAAAGTAGCTTACTCAATGTTGCTGATTTCAGGGACTTAGAATTTCACCAAGTCCTTGTCCTGCTGTAATTTTTATGCCATATGTTCATGTTGTTTCCTAGTGATCCGTGCCCCTTTTCAGCATGATCAGTAAGGATGTTTTGTATATATTGTTTTGTTCTATCCATCCATGTCTTTGTTTGCAATTATGGAGCACCCTAGCTTGAGTCAATCGAGCTTTACTTTTGCTATAAAATGTTCCTGGCAGATTGTTAACATGTTTAGCACTTTTGCTGAGGTTGTTGTTGTTGATCCGTGCATGCTATGTTGTTGTTCTTGCCATGTCTAGCTTCTATGCCATGTATATTTGCTGGGTGTATGCTTAGTTTGTCATGCAATGCCTCGTCATGAGTGCATCGAGCTCGTAAACATGCCTACTCGTTATCTGTTTCGCCATGCTCCAGTTTTTCACTAAGTCTGAATCTGTTTATGTTTTTGCTATGTTCACATGCTTGCAATTGTATTTTCTGATCCCTTTTGGCTCATGGTCACTAAGGGACTTTTGTTGTATGCTTTTAGTAGCTTAATGCTATGCCTTGCTTTGCCATGATATGTTCATGTAGCATGTAGTTACCGTGCTCTAAACATTGCTTCCTGATGATAAATTCTTGACTTGCTGTTAATTTCACCAAGTCTGACACCTGTTATCTTTTGCACTTTTGCCATGCTTGTTTGAACCTGTTATTGAGTGAATTAGCCGTAGCTCAGTGTTCATATTTTGTCAAGCATCATGGTGGATCCCTGTCATGTATTTTGTTGCCATGTTTGAGTACTGTAGCATGTTGTTCTTGATGCATTTAGGTGGTCTTGTGCTGATTATTGCAGATCGGTGCCATATTTGTTTTGTTTGTCATTTCGAAACCGTGCATCCGATTCCGGCGATCTTTATATCGATTTCAACCAAAATCAACTCCTCTTTCCAGTGGCACTTTTGGATTTCCAAGTTGAGGCCAGGTTCAATCTTTCCTTTCCAAATCTTGCATATGCATCACATACCGCATCATGCATACCATGCCATGTTCATGTGTTGGTTGTTTACTATGTTGTGTGTTTCTTTTCGGTGTTGATTCTTCGGGTTGGTTCCGATAACGTCGCGTTTGTGAGGACCCGTTCGACTACGTCCATTTGTCTTCTTCATGGACTCGTTATTCTTCCTTGCGGGTTCTCAAGCAAGATGACCATACCCTCGAAATCACTTCTATGTTTGCTTGCTAGTTGCTCGCTCTTTTGCTATGCCTATGCTGCGATACCTACCACTTGCTTTTCAAGCCTCCCATATTGTTAAGCCAAGCCTCTAACCAACTTGTCCTAGCAAACCGTTGTTTGGCTATGTTACCGCTTTGCTCAGCCCCTCTTATAGCGTTGTTAGTTGCAGGTGAAGATTGGAGTTTGTTCCTTGTTGGAACATGGATATTTGTTGGGATACCACAATATCTCTTATTTACATTAATGCATCTATATACTTGGTAAAGGGTGGAAGGCTCGGCCTTATGCCTGGTGTTTTGTTCCACTCTTGCCGCCCTAGTTTCCGTCATATCGGTGTTATGTTCCTGGATTTTGCGTTCCTTACACGATTGGATTATAATGGGAACCCCTTGACAGTTCGCCTTGAATAAAACTCCTCCAACAATGCCCAACATTGGTTTTACCATTCGCCACCTAGCCTCTTTTTCCCTTGGGTTCCGTGGACTCAAGGGTCATCTTTATTTAAACCCCCGGGCCAGTGCTCCTCTGAGTGTTGGTCCAACCTGTCAGCTGCTGGTGGCCACCAGGGGCAACTCTGGGCTGGCCTACCAGAACCTTGGACAATCTGGTGTGCCCTGAGAACGAGATATGTGCAGCTCCTATCGGGATTTGTCGGCACATTCGGGTGGTGTTGCTGGACTTGTTTTACCATTGTCGAGATGTCTTGTAACCGGGATGCCGAGTCTGATCGGATTGTCTTGGGAGAAGGAATATCCTTCCTTGACCGTGAGAGCTTGTGATGGGCTAAGTTGGGACTCCCCTGCAGGGATTTGAACTTTCGAAAGCCGTGCCCGCGGTTATGGGCAGATGGGAATTTGTTAATGTCCGGTTGTAGAAAACCTGAAACTTAATTTAATTAAAATGCATCAACCGCGTGTGTAACCGTGATGGTCTTTTCTCGGCGGAGTCCGGGAAGTGAACACGGTGTTGGAGTTATGCTTGACGTAGGTTGTTCTAGGATCACTTCTTGATCATAGTTGTTCGGCCGTGCTTTTGCCTTCTCTTCTCGCTCTCATTTGCGTATGTCAGCCACCATATATGCTAGTCGCTTGCTGCAGCTCCACATCATACCTTTACCCTTCCTATAAGAATAAATAGTCTTGATCGCGAGGGTGTGAGATTGCTGAGTCCCCGTGACTCACAGATACTTCCAAAACCAGTTTGCAGGTGCCGATGATACCATGCAGATGACGCAACCGAGCTCAAGGAGGAGCTCGATGAAGATCGCGTTCGTTATGTTGTTCCGTTTTCAGTTGATCAGTAGTGGAGCCCAGTTGGGACGATCGGGGATCTGTGTAGCATTTGGGGTAGTCTTCTTTTATTCTGGTTCTGTAGTCGGACCTTGAGTGTATTTGGATGAATGTAATGCTTTATTCATGTATTGTGTGAAGTGGTGATTGTAAGCCAACTATGTATCTCTTTCCCTTATGTATTACATGGGTTGTGTGAAGATTACCTCACTTGCAACATTGCTTCAATGCGGTTATGCCTCTTAAGTCGTGCTTTGACAGGTGGGAGAAAATGGATAAATAGTCCAAGACTTCTAAAAAACCACACTCGGTATGCGTGATCTTTGATGTGCAAAGTCACACAACACAAAGAACACAAAGCCACACTCCAGACATGAGATCTGAAAGAAAAATGGACCCAAACTCCAAAGATTCACCGAAAATTCTTAGTTATGAAGAAAGAGAATGGTATAAAAGTCCAATATTTCTCAAAAATTCATTGTTATGAAGAAAGAAAATGGATAAATAGTCCAAGACTTATAAAAAACCACACTCGGTATGCGTGATCTTTGATGTGCAAAATTTCTGAACATCGGCTGGCACATCTGCATTGGTGATGTGTCCATGTTGCCCGGACGTACATATTGTGTTTTGGATGCATCATCCCGTATGTTAGCCGATATTGACTGGCTTGATATTCTAGCCGATCATACAATTTGATGGAAGAATTTGCACGTTTGTGGGTTCACCCATTTGGGAATTTAATTCCTGATTTCAGCAGTGACACATGTACATAGAACACTCCTTTTAGTCTGTACAAGATGCATCCTGTAGTTATAGCATTCAGTGTGCTACCATTTACTCATTAATGTAGTGTAATCTTTGACATATTTTTATGTAAAATGCTATGGTTGAGGTGGGGCCACTATTTCATACCATACTTTTAGCACAAAGATAACACAGAGTATTTGATTTTCAGTACTTGACAAGTCAAGCAGTTCCATGTATATGAACTTGATATAAGCTTCGTTACTGTCGAATTCTTGTGGTAGACGTTTGCGAAAATAGTCATGGTGTGAATTCAATGCAAAAATAGTAATGATCCGAAAACTTCCAATCATGAACACTACGTGCTTTATGATACATGCATATATATAACACTCCATCTTCTGAAGCAGTAGCATCGAGCTTTACAAGTTGCAACACTTCCTATCACATAAAAATTTTGTTGCAAAATAGAGGGAATGGAAGAACTAGTCCTGAACTTATGAAAAAAAGGTGAAAAGGCATCATGGGATAACAGACATTGGGAATATAAGAAGAAGCTGAGAAGAAAGAGTTAGTGTTAGGGTGTACGTCGCAACTTTGTTTAAGGATGCATCACCTTGCGGGTGAATGCATTTGTGCTTAGCTAAAACGATGAGACAGGTGAGGAATGACATGTATTGACTTCTTTTTAGGAAGAAAATTTATCAACGATCTAAAAGACGACAATCAGCATACATAAACCCATTGCTTTTTTCTTGAATTGTCATTCAGACCAATTATTTCAGTCCGCTGACGATCTATCTATTGTTTGCTCGATATTCAAGTTCATATCCATTCTGCATATGACAAACAATTATACATCATAGTTTCACAAAATTATGAAACTAATGCATCACTTTAAGAATAAAGCATATGAAATGCAATGTCTTATGTGTAAAAGGGGAGATAAGACTTCCCGACATTAGTCCTGACTTGTACGGACAACGATTCCAACACGTGTCGTGTACAACTCCAATAACGCATCACAACGCCCGTGGATTTCTCTAGTAATTAATTTCCCTTTCTAAAACGGATTCGTTAGTTAAGAAGAAACAAAAATGAAGAAGAGGTCCCAGATTTATCGAAAATTCTTAGTTGGGAAGAAAGAAAAATGGAGAGGAGGTCCAAAATTTATCAAAAAGTCTTAGTTGCAAAGAAAGAAAAAAGGATCAAAAAGTTCATAATTTATGGGAAAAAACATGTTCATTGGTCATACGTGATCGAGGGTTATGCACGGACTGAATAGAAATGAGGGGGCGGGGCCTTTGAAAGAATAGGTGAATGATCCATATGGCTTTAAAAAATGATATGCCAAAATTGTGAATATCGGCCGGCATATCAGTATCTGCATTGTGTCGATTTTCTATTTTTTAAAGTTGTAGTGTGTTGGTATTGTTTAGGCGTACAAGCTGTCTTTCGGATGCAGAACCCAATATGTCAGTCGATATTAATTGGCTTAATATTCCAATCTATCATACGATGTTATGGGAGAGTTACAGGTTCATAGATTTCCCCGATTCTCAGATTTAATTCCTGATTTCGGTACTGACGCATGTAAAACCGCCTTTTACTCTATAGAAGCTGCACCATGCAGTTATGATATTTACTGTGGTGGCATGTACTTAGGCGATATCGCTAATGATCCGGAGGTAGCGGCCGCTGATCCTAGTTTCACTGTTGGTGATTACTTAGGCGATGAGGTACAGTTTGAAATGTCTCGGTTAGCATTTAGATTCGAGCACGGGAAGCCTCTCATCAGGCCCGAGGAGCTCCCGCATCAACCAACGATGATGCGATTGCATGACTGGTACTTGGAAGCCTCAAAGGAAGAGGCTGACTATATCATTGCGGGGGTTAAAGATGAGCATTACTTCAATGGAGACGAGGATATTTATGTTTTGAAGAATTATTTCAGTTATACAATCAAGACGCCATCAAAAAAAATCTGTCGTCAGTTGCTATTGTTTGTAAGTATCATTCTGTAATTAAGTCTCTAGCTCTGCTCGTTCATTGCATGTATAACTATCCTCATTATATATATTATGCAGAAAAAAGATTCTCGAATGCAAAAGAGGACAAATCTGGGACATTTGGTACATAAACCCAAATACTATTCATGAAACTACGGTAAAATGGAATGCCAAGGATGTAGAGAAGATCTTGCTAAGGGTGTTAATTGAACAACAAACCAAAAGGGAAATACTATTTCCATACAACTTCGGGTGAGTGTTATACTGTCTTGTACACATCATTCTGTTTCGCTTACCCGATGTTAAGTGTAATTGATGAGCTATGCGTGCGCAGGTTCCACTTTATTCTGCTAGTCATTCAACTTGACGCATGAAAAGTACTTGTTATGGACTCGTTACGTAAATAACTCCTTTATTCATTTTCTATGCCGGGCAGGGTTTGGAAAGAGTTCACCAAGCAGGCTAGGGGTGAATAGAGAGAGGAGTTGTGATTTCAACAACTCAGTGTAAGTAGTACTAGCTAGGTCCACGCATCTCTTTCAATGTAGTTTCAGTACCACTATCATGCTTGATTATTATTTTGACTGAGCTCTATTCTCCTAAAGTGCTCGAGGCAGGGATCCGAGAATAACTTATGTGGATACTACGTTTGCGAGTTCATTCGCCAAACGACCTCTGAGACGGGCAGATTTCCTTAACAACTTGAAGTACATAAACAATATTCACAAATTTATTTTATTACCATCAATTGTGTTGAGACTCATTCATTCATATATATATTGCCCTCCTTCTTTAAATTAGATCGAACGGAAGCGGGACGAACTCCTACCAAAGGCTCGCATACGAGCAATTCAAGAGGAATCGGCGGGATTCTTCCTTGAAGAGATCATAGCTAAAACCGGAGAATACCACCGAGAATTGATAGTGAATGTTGGTAATTAGATATTAGGGATCGTCAGAGATGTTATATTCTATATATGCATGAACGTGTACTAGACGTAGTAGCGTCGAATAGATATACGAAAACTTGTTGTTCGACCAAGCACGGAGAAAGAGAGGTCACTTCTCTCTATATTCATGACGATTTGTGTAATGGTTCCTTCATTGCTATATGTAGTAGCTAGTTGTCACATCCCTAGTTCTGGTATGACCTAGGCTAGCCTTCATGTTTGCATCATGTTTAAATTCCATTTAAATTTGAAATGGGGATTTGTGAAATCCTTAGAATCATTTCTGGAAATGACCCAAGTAAAAAAAATTGCTCCAAAAGGGTCCAACAAAATGCTCATGTTGCTCTCTGAAAATATTGGACAGAGATAAAAATCAAACCAATATTTTTAAAGAGCTCATAAGTATTTATTTTGAGCATTTGGAATTACTCCAGTAATTATTTGCTTTGGATATATATTTGCTATATATATAATATATGTGCAAAAATTCTGAATTTTGGTGAGGGGCTTTGGATTAATCCCTTAGGTCCCTGCAAAATTTTACAGAATTAAATGAAATGATTTAGTATTATTACTAAGTCAAAACAAATGATAGAAAATGAAAACAGAAACAAAATAGCAACAAGAGGGAGAAACTTACCTGTGCACCTCACCTGGGCCTTACCTGGCAGAAGTGGCCCAACCCACCAGGGGCTCCCCGGTCTTCTTCCTCCTTTGATAGAAGGACAGCACGTGCGTGGCCGCCGTGCGCGAGCACACGCCGGCCACCTCCTGCTTCACTGCTCGCCGCTGGAGGCACCCGAGGGCGACACGCACCCCCCTGAAAACCTCTCACTCTCTCCCCGAGTCGATCCCCTTTCCTCGGTCTCTCCCCCTCGTTCTTTCTCCCGCGCCCGAACGCTGCCGTCGTTGCAGCTCGTCGCCGTCGTAGCTACCGCCTCCCCCTCGCCCTCTCTCCGTGTCTGCAAGCTCCGCTATGACCTCCTCTTCGTCCCCGATGAGCCACGCACCGCCGGACGCCCTGCTGCCTCGCCATCGACCCGTCTTCTCCATGCACGGCCGCCGGATCGCCATCGCCGTTACGCCGATTTCGAGCTCTAGCTGCCTCCTCCACCGGAGCCGAGACGCACCGCCGCACGAGCTCGACGCCGGCGACACTCCGGTGATCACTTGGTCCCGGGCATGCGTCCAATGTTTTCGCCGCACCGCTTAGAAGCCCTAGGTGCTAACCCCGCATCGCCACACCCGTTGTAGCCTCGGCCCCGAGCTCACCCGAGCTCCGGGCGCCGCCAAGCTTGCTACTGCCGCCACCATAGGCCACAGTAGCCCCCCATGTCTGCTCCATTAGGTGCGCGCGAGCTCCAGCTAGCCGTAGAGGCCAACCGCATCGCAAACCGCCGCCTGTAGCGTGAGCCCGAGCAACTCCGGCGAGCCTCCGCCGCGAGATGTGGTCGCCGGTGCTTAATCCGGTGACGCTGACGTGGCAAGATTAGTTTAGGACTAATCCCCCCATTAGTGACACTGACAGTGGGCCCTAGCGCCTTAATCTTTTAGTTAAATTAGAAAATAACCCCCCTGTTTAAACTGTGACACTGACGGGTGGACCCCGCACGTCAGGTTTGACCTGGTCAGCACCGTTGACCTGCTGACGCAGGCATGACGCAATGCTGACGCAGTAATGGTTTTCTGGATTTAAAATAAATCAGGAAAATCCAGAAAATGTTATAAACTTTAGAAATTCATAGAAATTCAACCGTAGCTCAGATTGAAATAATTTATATATGAAAAATGATCAGAAAAATTCAATCTATCCATCTGTACCATTTTCATGCAAGACAAACCAACCTATACATGCTGTATCTATGAAAACATATAAATGGCAAATTTAAGAGCTTAATTTGGAGTTGCATTTGAACCCTTGTTTCAAATGGACTTCAACCAAATAAATGCTAGATGCATTAACTCAAACAATATCACATACTCATGCCATGTTCATGCATCATATTGTTGCATATGCTTGTGTTTGATTTTCGACACCGTTCCTTCTCGATAGGTCTTGCTCCGGAGACCGATCCAGAGTACCTGTCAGTGGAGCAGTGCCCCCTGTTGATCTATCAGGCAAGAAAAACCCCTTGTTCATTCTGATACAATTCTAATCTCTCGCTCCTGCTCTCATTTATTGCATTAGGACAACAACGATTCAACTGCTACTTTATGCTGCGGTAGTTGAACCCATTCCTCTGCATGACCTGTCATTGCCACAGTAAATAGTTAAAACCCACTAGCATGTGTAGGAGTTGATTGAGCCATGTTGTGTTCCTACCATGCTTTGCCTGCTATTGCTTAGAGTATGTCAGGTTTGATTCATTGGAAATGAATTGGAGTACAGTGCTATGTTCTGATGTTGAGAGTTAAGTGTGTGAACACGATTTGGTAAAGGTAGCGGTGAGAGGCCATGTAGGAGTACATGGTGGGTTGTCTCACTGGAACCGTCCCTAAGAACTGAGTTCTGTGTATGTTGTCCAAGGACTAGCTACTACCACACATTGGGTTCCGGTAACTCGACCCCTCTCGACTTATTAGCCAACTTGATCTCTGTCCAGGAGTTGCAAATAGTTTCTGGTGTTTATAGGTAGTGCTATTTTTCTACCGAGTGGCACCCGGCAGGGTGGACTTGGGACAGACTAGGCACACGTGGCCCGGTGTACCGAGTGGCACCCGGATGGTGGGCTCGGGAACCCTGTACACATCGTTTGGGGCCGTGAGCGAAACCCCGGCCGGATCTCCTTGCGGATGGAACCCGAATAGGCGATAAACCTGGACTAGAGTCTTGTGTGGTTAGTCAGGTCGTGGCTGACACCCTCGCCAGGCTTTCGCTTGAAGGTTGCCGAGATACATGACGTGTATATGGTGATAAGTGGTGAGAGTGTGTGTGAAGAAGTACACCCCTGCAGGGTTATCATGATCTATTCGAATAGCCGTGTCCTCGGTTATGGACTTCTTGAATGCTTACGTGGTACATAGACAACTTAAAGTGGATACTCTAAAATGCTCAAGACAAGTGTGAGTGCTATGGATGGCCTTCTCGTGAGGAGACGAGGATGGATCCATAGTAGTGTATTGATGTGGTGATTAGTGGACTCATGTGCGCTGCCTCATCTCAAAGAAGTTTCTCGTTCTTGTAGAACATAATAGCCACTGAGTCAAAGCTGGCTTGCTGCAACTAAACCCACATTACCTTCTTGATACAAATGCATGTATGATAGGATCTGATGTAAGTCTTGCTGAGTACCTTTGTACTCACGTTTGCTTTATTTATGTTTTGCAGGTGAGACATCTGTATCACTAGTAGTATCGCTTGGACATCGACGAGTAGCTTGTTACCTCAGCTACGATCTTGTACCCTTGGGAGGGACTTGTAGATAGTCAGGCTTCTCGGCCTTTTTCTTTTGTAGTTGTCTGTACTCAGACATGTAATGCTTCCGTTGCTTGTATGCTCTGAATGATGGGTCTTGTGACCCCTGTTTGTATTTAATGCTATGTGGCTCTTCTGGGCCTTTATCTATATGAGTTTGAGTTATGTTGTGATGCCATGTTGTACAACACATACTTGCATGTTATGCGTACGTGTGACGTGTATTGCTATGTGTGGGATCCGACAACCTAGTTGTTTATCCTTGGTAGCCTCTCTTATGGGGAAATGTAGTCTAGTGCTTCCATTGAGCCATGGTAGTCTGCTACAGCCCGGTTCACCGGAGTCCTGCTAGCCCAGCACTACTGCTCTGGAACACTTAGACTGGCCGGTATGTGATTCACTTCGTTCCTGTGTCTGTCCCTTCGGGGAAATGTCACGCGGTGACATCCGGAGTCCTGCCTAGCCTGCTACAGCCCGGTTCACCGGAGCCCTGTTAGCCTAGTGCTACAGCCCGGATTCGCACGCTGCTGACCGACATGCTCGATGTTGATTCATGTATGCCTCTCCCCGTAAGTTAGTGCCACTCTGGGTTCACGACTAGTCATGTCGGCCCGGATTCTCTGTCATATGGATGCTAGCGATACTATCATATATGTGAGCCAAAAGGCGCAAATGGTCCCGGGCCATGATAAGGCGACACCCGTGGGAATACCGTGAGTGAGGCCTCAAAGTGATATGAGGTGTTACATGCTAGATCGGTGTGACTTAGAATCGGGGTCCTAACACTAGCTTCGAGTTGAATGAAAAATAAAAAATGAAAATGAAAACCCTAAAAGTAAAAGAATTGAATGGTAAACACAAAAAGAAAAAGAGGAAACACATGAAACCCCTAAACCCTCGAAAACCATAAACCCTCCTTAAAAAAACAAAAACCCCAGTGCCTGGCAGCTGCTGGCGCGTGGCTGCTTACCAACCGGGACTAAAGGTCCTCCTGCCTGGGGCCCCACAGCGGCCACGTGGAGCTCCTTTAGTCCAAGTTTGTAACACAACCGGGACTAAGAGTGGGGGCCTTTAGTCCTGATTGCTTAGTCCCGGTTCCAGAACCGGGGCTAAAGCCCTTAGGAAACGGGACCGATGCTCTGGATTCTACTAGTTTGAGAGGACGCTTCGGTTCTTGGCCGAAAAAAACTGTAAGGGTTTGACTTGGTCAACTTTCTCATGGCCAGCCATTGCAGCTAAGCTAAAATGATACCTCGTCCTTGACAAGTTAACGAGGTGCGTCAAGAAGGATGCCTTGTTAAAAGATATCTCCTCTTATTTAATGCATGGACGCAATAAGGGAAGACAAAGAAGACCTTGGAGTCGAGCATGACCTCAGAATTGGAAGCCAGCGTGGAGGATGAAACTCGCCTACGAAGTTAAAGACTCAAATTTTTATGGTTATCCCGAAGGATGCTGGAGGTCCTCGGCTTGAAGACTAATACATGGGCTACTATTGGTGTCCTGGATTGGGGGATGCTTGCCATGTGAGCCCGTTGGTTATGGGTCGGGCCGAGGACCCACCGAAGACTAATGAATGAGCCATGGTGGTCCTGGCCCTCGGCGTAATCAAGATGAAGATCTATTGGAGGCTTGGCGTACAGTTCAAGCATACTTAAATGATCAGAATGCTTATCCTTAGATTGTAGATTGCAACCGACCATGTACAAACCCTAGGTACCCCTGGCGTCTATATAAGCCGTGGAGTTTAGTCTATAGGGGTACGATGGAAACTTGGTCTCCTAGCATCTATACTTTGTACCCCATTATAATCAATATATCAGAAGCAGGACGTAGGGTTTTACCTCATCAAGATGGACCGAACCTGGGTAAAAATCTGGTCCCTACTTTCTCTTGTAACCATCTAGCTAAAATCACCAAGCTTGGGACCCCTTACCCAAGATCTACCAGTTTTAGCACCGACTGTTGGGTTGCACGAGTTGGTTGAGGCAGACAACCAATCCTGAAGGCATTCTGCTGGTCTGGCGACGCCGACATGGGGTCCTCCGTATGAGGGAAGGAGACGGCCACCACGGGGGTTCAACATGCGAGCTGCTCTCCTCGTCTCTTCCTAGACTGCCCCTCTCGGGTGATAGCCCCTCGTTGCTGACCACGCGGTAGGAGCACCTGGGCGGCGGCGGCGGCGACTACCTGCTTCTTGCGATGGCACGGGCGTGGGTCTGATTTATTTTTGTTTTATATCAATGGGTGTGTTTGTCAATTCTTTGCCAAGTCAGCACCTTACAATCAGACCCCACCCGTCGGAAACACGACTAAATGGGTAAAGCGAGTGATCAGTGGTTTCTGCAAAAAGTTTAGTAGGAGCGTGGTGATTTTTGCAAGGGATTAACGACTTGGTGGTTTTCTGCAAACCTAGCAGTAAATGTGGTTGCCTTTTGCAATTAACTCCATATTAATATAAAAAGGGTACCGTACGGGATTTTCCTATTGTTTTTGCTAAAAGAAAGAGGTGCTGAAGTTGAAAGGGGGATGAGGAAAATGTATATCACCTAGGTGTTATGTAAAGTCAATCTAAAATATTACTGATCCAACATCTTCCAGCCATGAACACCATATGTCATTTGTGTTCGTCCGCATATATACTGCCCCATCTTCACACAAGATGTAAATGAAGGAAAAAAGAGAAGCTAGTTCCCCATGGGCAATAGATGAACAATACAAAGAATGCAAAAAAGGTACCAGGGGATAAAAGACACCAGGAAAAGATACATCAACGTATATTAGAGCATGATCGCTGCCTACTTCCCCGCCTGTGAATTCTTAGATCTCTTCAGGCCCCGAAGCTATGGCAGGAGCACATCCATACCTCACATAGCCTCACATAGCATGGATAATACTTGTGGGTGAGACGAACACGGTACAAGGAACCACAGTGGATTTGTAAGCAACCACATCGGAAAGTTGTAATCTAGCTCGAGCTCCATGAACAGTAAAAAATGGTAAACAAATTTTGTAGGCACCTACAAATTTTGGTCATAGCCGATGCCACAAAGTTTCAGAATTTTTTTTGACTAATTGTTTTGATTTTACAGTTCATGAGGTACCATGGAGCTCAATCTAGGAAAAACCACACTCTTAACCACATTTGTCCCACAAGCATCTGAAATTTCTTCCTAAACGCCTAGGATGTATCGTGATAAATTGTTAAAGCATGTATATGTGAACCATGATGAATCAAGCAGGTTGAGCTTTGGTACTAAATGCAGATATTTTTCTATATAAGCTTGATCAAAGTTAGCTAAATTGACTCTTTAAAAATCTACATTCATTGATCAGAAACAATTAGAGTATGTCTGTTTTTTAACCAGGCATGTATGCATCGATTAACTCAGGTTCTTAATTCTTGGCCTGCAACTGCTGGGTTTTCTTCAGTTCCTGCAGAAAGAATATTATAAGGTATGAGGTAGGTTGCGGAAAACTTCTGTCACGCAAAGAAATGAGGCTCCTGCATCATTGATATAGGATGGTGGCACTACGCCTAGTTGGTAATTCAAAAAAGCTAGTGCTGTTTCCCAAAAGAAAACAACAAACTAGTGCTTGCGAGCTATAGGAACATGCCGTGCATCAGCTGGCATAACGATCCTTGGCACGGTACGGCAATGTCGCCGTCGAACATGAATGCAATCAATTGATCGCCATTTGGCACAGGAGAGCCGGCCATGTGTGCAATTTTTCTTTGTGTCGATGCCCTTTGCGTCACCACAAGTTTGATGCAAACCACAGGTTGGTTCCTCACTATTTTTGTTTATGTCAAACGGACTTGACCATCGGGGTTACAATCTTATATCTTATATTTACTAATTGGAGGCATCATATGAGTAACCACGTTAATCCTCAGTAACTAAGAAAACAATCCACCGGATATTCAAATTAATTATTTTTAACCATCAGATGTGATGCCTCAAGGAAACAATTATTAGGCAAACAATTATGTATGTTGAATTATGTATCATTATATTAATTTTAGTTGTGGTAATACATATCCGCCGGCATCGACAAAGAATATGACCTTAGATAATGGAGTCCAAACCAAATGTTGAACATATCCATCTAAGCCGTATTCACTGGAATTATAATTCTAGAACACTTGGTACCTATCTAATATTTTGTTTTAGGCAATATCTTTTATCCTATATATAACATCTTAAAAAAATACGCTAGCCCATGCCGCATATGCCTCTTAGGATAAATTTTTTGTTGAGCAGTGAGTATGTGTATACATGCCCCGCAAAAAAAAAAGAGTATGTGTATACATGTTTCCCCCAATTTTTCTAGAGCTGTGTTATATAATATGCCATGTCGATCAATTCACAAATCTTATTTTTTAGGCCAGGAAGATGTGTATCCTGCCATATGGGTCGAATTAATTTGTACTTTCTCCGTTGGTCCATCATTTAGTAGGTGTCTTCAAATTAACAAAGAGGTGTATTTGCCACAGTGATGGGAACGATTTTTTATTGTGAAAGAATGATATGAACGATTCATCCAGCCCAAATATGGAAGTTTGCGCAACATAAAGGGAAAATAGAGGCATTCTGCCCAACCATGAAGCCCAAAATTACATGTGTTTATTTTGTCTTATCATTTTTGAATAACAAGTCGTTCGTTCATTAGTATGATCTCCTAATTACATATTTCATTTTAAATGTTACTATAATGTGGTAATAATTATGCACCCCTGTAAAATCTAGACTGTGCAGACACACGGGATAATGACTAGTAAATAAATAACTGACTTGAGTAAGATGCATGGGTAGTAAAATGTGCTCGCTCATACAAAATGCATCTTCTAGTGTACACTACAAGATATACAGTCTAATATATTTCATTGTCAAAACTTTGATTTTTTTATTCATGGGTCGTAGTTATTATTGTATAATATATATATGTGACATCATTAATGATAAAAAATGGATATGCTTTGCCATTGCCAAATTACTATCTTAAACCATAACAAAAAATAAAGACGTGGCGTCAATACAAAATAGTACTGACCCAATTACTTCTAGCTGTGAACACTCATACTGGTTGCGTCGTGTGCATATATACCGCTCCATCTTCTCTCAAGGTTTCCTACTTAGAACACCTTCCATTGCATTCAAATATTTGTGCCAGGTGGAGAAAAAAGCAGAGCTAGTCCTGAACATAAGAAGGTTAAATAAGCATTACGGACTGAGAGACATTAGGAACCAAATGACCGTTAGTTAGTGGACCATTCATCGGGTTATGTTATTGTTAACTACAACAGAGTTCCACTCCCCCATTAGCTCTTGTCTAAGAGCAAGTATAATCAAGAAATACCTTGACTGTGGAAATGGAAGCCCTGGAATTCTCATTTATGCAGGTTACTAACACAAGATAGTACACACTGTATATTGCTGATCAGTCAATCGCAGATTATGTGTCCACTCAAGTATTGATTGATCTCCTATACCGCTAGGATATAGCATGTTCTTCTTGTCACCACGCATGCATACTTAATCTCACATCATTGGGTATTGTGAAACTCAAATACCCCACGATTAAACAGTATGCTATTTTTGAAGGAAAATATATGATTCTAAATATATGGACTGCTACTATTGGTTTTCTTGGACATCTATTTCATAAGGCAATTGTTGCTCTGATGCTTTAAGAGGGCACCTGCGGATGTAGTGTTGTACCCACAATCTCACAAATTATTAAACAGTATATTTGGTACCAGGCATTATCAAGGACAAGTCATCTTGATGGGGAATGCACTTACTCCTAACTAAAAAGGAGGGGATATGAAAAACACAGCAAAATGGCTATTGAGTGTTCTTTTCAGTAAGAAAATATGCCAACACTCTAAATATCAGCTTTCCAAAATTTGTGTTTGGTACCATTCATCTGATATATCAGCCATTTCTTTGCTTCCTGTTCTCATACATATCCGATTTCTCGATGACACCACTGCCTTATTTCAGAAGTGATGCATATTCAATGTAATGTTTTGGATAAAAAAAGTATAATATCTCGTGACATTAATTCAAGCTTGTATGAACAACACATCAGCACAATCCAAACATGAGTTCACAAAGGAAAAAAAAATCAGCCTACTCATTCGTGCCAATCTCTACTACTTTTAAAGAAAACACCTTTCGTTTCCTTCCAGACAATACTGCTTCGTCCAACCTCACATATCCCCCCTCTCTCCGTTTTGATTTTCCCCCTCGCATCTCTGTTTTTTATTCACCGGTTATCCTTGAAAACCGTCCTAATTGTCTCACTTTTTATCTACTTACCAAAAAAATGTTTTTCTCCTATAAGCCAATTTTTTTCCACCAAATAAGTGGTTTTTGTTTAGTTTGGTAAATCATGGACATGATTTTGTAAAGAGTTATTTACATAATAACATTAAAATAGGAAAGTAATCACATATTAGAATCTTTTTATCCCGTTGCAACGCATGACCGACTATATAGTCTTTACTTGGCGCTGCCTCATGGTGACTGAACAATATTGTGCCAAACTCTGAAAGAAGAAGGACGATGAATGAACACCTCCTCTAGACCTTTAAACAATAGCAGGACCTAAAGTGAATACTAAATAGTACTGATACAGCAATTCCCAACATGAATACCTGCTCGTTCCTCGTGTCTGCATATATACCTCCCCATTTTCGCTCAAGCAGTAGCATCGGCTTCTACTAGTTGGAACACTCTATCGTCACATTTAAATATGTGGAGACTGAAGAAAAAAGAGGAGCTATTTCTGAGGGACAGTAGATGATCAATGTGAAAATGTATAGGTGAATAAGAGACATCGGGAAGAATTGGATCGTAGCTATGGAGACCATGCATCCAGCTCTATTGTATCATACTCAATGGACTCCCTTTACCTGCCACTAGTGCCATTCTGACAGCAGAACCATACTCTGAGGAGGCTAGAACATCTAGAGATGATGAGTATTGTGGGTGAGTCGGTGAGATCATCATAATCTACTAGGCAGGGTCCTCGACACAAGCATCAGGTGAGTCAGGTGCGGTTTGGAGTAGCTGCTAGAACACAATTTCATTTTCTCACTACCTGATGGAGCTGCTACCGTTGAGCATGCCCTTATTTCTGTCGACAACTAGGCTCCTCTACTCATCTATTGGCTCTTGTGTGTGCACTAATTAAGGATTAATGTATGTGGAGTGTGGACCATGCATGCAAATCTTAGAAATCTCACTCATCCTTCCCACAAGAAGCTGGTGCACTGTCCCCATATGCCTGGTCGGTCCCAGATATCGATCCTAGTTATACTAGTACAATAGTACAATATATATATATATATATATATATATATATATATATATATATATATATATATATATATATATGTTCATTTTGCTGCCACATATGCATGCATCGATCATCTCACATTCTTAATTCTGGCCTGCCGCGATATGATGTGCAACTCCCGGGTTTTCTTGAATTTCCGGTAGACGACAATAATTTCATGGTAGAAAGATCATTATAAAAGTGAATAGATGAAATAGATGGCGGCAATTTTTTGTCGAGCAGATAGATGACGCTCCTGCATCCACTGATATATAATTGTTGCACGATAGATATTAATTAAAAATTAGTGATCTTTAAAGGAGAAAAAAAGAGGAGCTAGCTGGTGCTTGTCAATCCTAGCTTGACACGGTACCGCAATGTCGCCGTCGGAACATAGACACACAACATTACATTATTATTAGCTCACATGATGCAACTAATATACATCCATTTGGCACAAGGGACACCATGTTAGTATTTGATTTGTAGGGACACAATGTTATTTCTTATGCACAGTAGTAATTAACCACGGTGTTTTGATTGATCGGGTCAAATGATGATCTCAGCGGCGCAGCTAAGCTCCACGGGACACACACGGTTAATTGTTGGCTTTGACTAAGGTTAACACGGAGAGGCTAGGGTAGATGTTGACCATGTATGACAATCCGGTACGTACGTATGACCAAGTTGGCACTTAGCTAGCTCCTCCTGGATGGCACTCGCCATCGTTTAATAATTCCGTGCCTGCAGCGAGGAGATGCAGCTAGTTGATCTATCAACTAGAGCCGGCTTGCAGGCTGCAGCCATGCGACGCGCCGGGCGGCCGTTCAGATGAGTGACGGTGTAGTAGTGTTGTCGCTCGTTCTTTCTAGGAACCTAAGGCCATGTTCAATTCATGGCATATAGAAATATAAAAGTTGTAGAAAATGGGATGGACATGCAGTATCTCAAATTCTATAGGAGAAGATACGTTATCTGGTTCAATGGATGGGATTCTGCCCATTAGATGCAAGCTATTGTTATTTTCCTTTGAAATGTGAAGGATAAGAACCAATCTATTGCAGAAAAACAAAGGTCTCTAAAGGAAAATTTTCTTCAGGAATACCATCCTTTGGAATTCATAGAAAATTGCTCTAAGAACTCCTGTGGTTCAAAAGAAAAAGTGATAAAATATAGGAATAGGAAATTTTCCTAGGCTGCTACTATCCATGACTTTGTTCACAAGAATGGGGCAAATGAAAAACATTGAGAAAAATTTCCTTCGATCTGAGTTTCAGAGGAAAGACGTAGGAATTCTAACATCCACTAGGACCTTTTAAATTCGAATGCATGGACAACGATACTAGGATCCTTAGTGGCACAATAACAATCTAACCATATACTTTTTCCTGAGAGACAACTGCATGATGGTTGGAAGTGTAGATTCCCCCCTAATCTATGCTTGTACATGACGTATTATCTTATTAAAAATAGGATTCTCCAAAAATCCTGTGGGAAAATACGAGGAGAAACATTTTGGTATGTTGCTAAAACTCCTTAGAACTTAGTGAAAAAATAAGGAAAATATGATGGAACACATAAATGGTTATTGTCTCTTTTAAGTCAATACAAGAAAACCACATAATTCAGATGAAAAAGATCATTTCTGAAAACAAACAAAGAAGTGTTGATTATTGCTTCCAAACTTTCAGGGTGCATTTCTCCACGATCACAAGCGAGGAAACCTAGTTTTAAAGCACGGTCACATGCTTTGCTAGACGTTTTTTTATTCTCAAAATGGAGGATGAGCAAGAAATATATCACCTAGACCTTTCCAGAATTTGAGGACATCATGACAATAGTACTGAATCAACAACAATCAACCATAAATACCCCGTCGCTTGTTGCGTGTGCATATATACCGCCTCATCTTCACTCGTGATGTAGCATCGAGTTATACTAGTTGGAAGAATCTTCTATCACATTCAAATATGTGGCATACGAAGGAAAAGCCCGGAGCTAGTCCCGGAGAGACAATAGATGAAACATTAAAAGTACGTGAAAAAAGTATAGGGGAATAAGAGACACCAGGAAAAGCCGAGCTGTCCTGCCGACGTGGACCATCCCTATGGTTCTATTAGAGCAAGAGTATGCACATTGCACTTGCCCAAGTTTGCATTTGCCCGCAAGTAGGCCCTGATGCTGTCGTGGGAGAACATCCATAGCCAGCACGGCATCAGGGAATAAGTATCTAGGGAGAACATGACCGTTCTCAGAGCTTAGCGAATGTCGGCCGTCGGATCGTTCTTTTGATGCGTTTCAGGCTGTTCGATCTCGCGCCTGGAAGATCCGGGCCTTTGAATAAAAAACGGACACTGCTACAATGAATAGTATAGAAGCATTCGTGCCACCGCCTGTAAAATTGGGTGGCCACCGAGGGCATTTTCGTCATTTCATCTAGAGGTGTATAAAAGGCGACGGCTCGCGTGGAGATGACCTAGCCGTCGCTCATCTCCCACTCGCGCCAGCCCCTCTCCTCTTCCCCCGCCTCACCTCTCCCCACCCCCGTTCAAACCCTAGGCGCCGCCGCTCGCCCAGGCCATCCTCCCGCCGTGAAGGAAGCGGCCAGAGAGGGAGGGCGTCGCCGGGTGTGCGCGTGCCTCCGCGGGTTCGCGCCGCGGTTGCCGGAGGCGTGGGCGCCGCGGGTCAACTGTGCCGGGGAGGATGAGGGCGCCACAAGCCTCGTCTGAGGTCGCCTCTCCATCCGCCACGGCTCCGACGCTCGTCCTCCTCATCGGCAGTTGCCTCTCCATGCACCACGGCCCCGGCGCTCGTCCTCCTCACCATTATCACCCAGCGATCCTCCCCACCCTGGTGCGGCCTCTGACCTTGACGGTGGCTGCTAAACCCGCAGGTCTCTCTCTCTCTCTCTCTCTCTCTCTCTCTCTCTCTCTCTCCACTGCTGATCCCCTTTTTTGCAGCTCAGTATGCTAGGGAATGGATTCACAGTCACAATGGAGTACTGGGTGTGACATCCAGCCTCAGGTTGGTATTCTACCCCTCTGAGATGTAATCTTGTGTGCTGCAGTCTACCTTGAGGAGAGGGATTAGCAATTTTTGTTTTCTTCTTGTGGAGGAGATTCTCAGATTTAGCTAGGTTCCAAAGAAGATATTTTTCTTTGTCTTTCTTGATTTGTTTGTACCTTGTTGCCAAGGAAGGCCTTGGATCTAGCTAATTATTTACAGAGCACATGTTTGTTGCCTTGCTTGGCTTGTTGGCTGTATTCTGCTCTATGTCCGTGTATGCGTAGAGGTGCTAGCTAAGATAAAACTGTATGCATATATGTGTGTGTTTTCTTTGCTTCGGTTGAAGATGTACTGATTTTGCCCCAAAAGAAGCCATTAACATTGCAATTTGCTTGATTCCCACTTGTGTTATTGTTAAGCATGATTTCTTTTTTTTCAGGAGCCTATGTGATGTGTACCTGTGTTGGTGCCTTTACAGAAGATCCATTATGCCTCCCTCTCGGTAAGCATGACAAGCTTTTACTTTTACCTGAAACATGGTGTGGATTCTGTCAATATTAGGCTCTCAGCTACATGGAAGTGATAGTACATTTTAGTTCTTCATGCTTATTATCATTCTTGACAATTTTGTATTTGCAGTGTTAGAAATTTTCAGTTCTCCATCCATGGTAACTATCAATATATAACTCCAGTTCATGTTATTCTAATTATACATGAGGGTATGAAAAATCCACACTCTTATACATTACTACTACTTTACTTCATATATGTGTCTTGATAAATATGTGAAGGACGTGAGGTGTCGCTGATGAGATCTTTGTGCTGGCCAGTGATCATGGGCAATGTTATATAGTTAGTTTGATATGTTATATGGTCCAGCTAGGTTCGAAGGAAGGGGATCTTTCAATCAGTCCCATATTCATGTTAGTTTTATAACAAATCGGTGAAAATTACTTCTGTGTGTTGTTGCTTCAAGTTGAAGTTTGGTCACTTGTTTTAAGGTCTACCCTGCCGTCATTTCTATAAAAATAAACAAATTCTTTATTTATAGTCGACTGCCATTTTTCCTTTTGGCTATGTGTTGGTCGCCCTTCATCCACGGCTGCTCGCGGGCGCTCCCGCAATGCCGCGGGTAAAACTGGTGGTGGCTATGGCATTGCCAGCGGCTCTGCCTCTTGCAGTGACTTTGTAGAATACAAGTCAAGTTTAAAGCTTTCGACCGCGATGGCTGAAAAACCAAAGTAAATGCATCATATATATTCTAATAGATGCATGCCAATCATAGAAAATATGGTAAGCACCTATCCTTCAATTTAGGACCGGCGTGATGTTGCTCTTTGTTGATAGAAATCATACTTGCATAGCTATTTGATTGATTTGATTAATTGATTATAATCAAACTGCACCGTCATAATTTTAATACTGTGATTATTCAAATGGAAAGTGGTCAAAGAAATACATGTACCAAAGTCGCATTGGTTGAGATCATGAGTAGGCATAAAATTCTTGGTCATTATGTTTTTACATCTCTGGGTTGTGTGCATTTTTAATGAGTTATATTGTTTAGTGCACAGATAGGGTTCTTTCCTGAACAGAGTGCATTTGCATTGAGATATCAGACAACTGGGATGCTGGATACTGTCCTTCAAGCTGGTGTGCCGTCAATCTCTTGTTCATGCCATCACGTGTAATTCCAGTGCCCCGCCGAGGGGCTGTAGCCGGCCGGTCGGAAGCCATTCTTTTTAGGACGATGATGATTAACCGTGGCTGAAATAAGTGTGCCTCTGAGCAATCGAGACACCTGTGGGTATCAAGTTGGATCCTCCCTCGTGTCTCTAGAATCCTTTTTTATCTTGTGATACCTGTTGTTCTGTCCTTGGATGGTCATTCTTGTTGAGTGATAACCAGGGCAGCTCCACTGTATCAACATATTGATCTGGTGATAAGAGATGATGGGGGTAGGTTATATGATCGAGGAAAAGGGGATCTGAGCCCACTATGCAATGAACCCTGTACCCTTATTTGTATTTAAAGGTGTTGCTTGTTTATGCTCTAGTGTTTATAGCCGTCTTATGTGGTTTACATGTGAATGCCCTGGTCATATAGCTATGCTCCTGGATTTGCTAAATTGATCAGTGGCGTTCGTGCTAGGGCGATGATGATTAACCGTGGCTGAAATAAGTGTGCCTTTGAGCAATCGAGGCACCCGTGGGTATCAAGTTGGATCCTCCCTCTTGTCTCTAGAATCCTTTGTGATCCTGTGATACATGTTGTTTTGTCCTTGGATGGTCATTCTTGTTGAGTGATAACCAGGGCAGCTCCACTGTATCAACATATTGATCTGGTGATAAGAGACGATGGGGGTAGGTTATATGATTGAGGAAAGGCGAATCTGAGCCCACTATGCAATGGACCCTGAACCCTTTTTATTTGATTTAAAGGTGTTGCTTCTTTATGCTCTGGTGTTTATAGTCGTCTTATGTATAGATCTTTTCTCTCTTATATCTTTATTGCATATAAGTTGTTCTTGATTTTTTATTGTTTGTTGTTGGTCCTTAATTTAATTTGGTTAAGAGTATTTTGGTCCTTGATTTAATTTGGTTAAGAGTAAGAGTAAGTTCCATATAAGTTGTTCTTGATCTTTTATTGTTATACTTGATTTAATCTTTTATTGTTTGTTTTTGGTTCTTGATCTTTTATTGTTTGTTGTTGGTCTCTTTTATTATCCTTGTGTGACACGGCTCTGTAAACCGCTGAAAAGGTCTAGACTGGTTCATTTTCTTGCCTAAATAGAAATAACTCTCCATTTCGATTTCATTGATTTTTTGGACAATATGGCCCTTACTGTTGTTGCATGGCAAGGTTGTCTTAACAAAAAGTTCTATCTATAGTCCATTCGGTGTCGTTGGAATAACATGATAATGTCCAGAAGAAGGATGTCAAAGTAGCGCAACCAACAATTGGTTTTCAAAGACTTTTAATTCTATCCTAAAACTATTAAGGTTGAGAAAATATGATTCATAATATCTAAGAACATTTTATGCTATGATTACTCTAATCAGTAATAAGAAAATACTTACTAAGTTCTATATATATGCATGTTCTGTAAATATATTGCTTAGGCTACTTGTGTGTTGGAGAATTATTAGATCCTTTTCTCCATTAATACTGGCATCCACTCTTTCTTCTTTGTATGTTCAAATTGTAGATAAAATGCATATGTGGCATGCGCTTTGGTCCTTGTTTTCTCTTTATGTCGTACCATCTATGATGATATCTTCTAGCTCTGTAATTTTCACACAGAGGGAGGGAGAGGGAGGGAGAAAGTACATTTAGTTGTTTCAATTTTAAACTACACTTGAGCCCATGTTCCTAATAGCCTCAAACTGATATATGTTTTGCCTTACATGAATTGAACTATGCTACTCTAATATCAGAAAGCAGATAGCTGTAGGTTTAGTTTTTATTTAAAAGTAGTAGCCACCGTATACGTCAGACTGTTTTAGATAGTAAATTGTAACGTCTGCAAACCCTTGATGTAAACTAGCCAGTGTTTGTTCGTTAGTTTGGCAAACATGTGTCATTGCGGTCATGAGCCTCCAGTGAACTCCGAAGGACCTCCATTAGGAGGATGCCATCGCCAGACTGGCAACGAGCCGTGGTGAGCCCCCTCATCCTTTTCCCGTCCTTCCATGGGCCTCTCCTTCGTGGTGCTGATATGGTGTGCCGCTGCCGGTGAGAGCAGGTGACAAGAAGGAAGCAGAGAGACAAGATTTGGTAGGATCCACTGGCCTCCCCCCGGCGACCAGCCCTTCTCCCTCGCCCTCAGCCTTGACACTGTCGCTGACGCCTCCGGGAGCAGGGAGGCATCGGCACCGATGCCGACAAGGAAGTGGTGAGCGTCCTCTCCACTTTTCCCCTTTTCTGCTCGTTGTGTGTCGGGCTGTGGCTCATGTATGTTTATTCTCCTGTATTCCACAACCTTTGGTTAGGGTTTAGTGCCAGGCTCCTTGCTACTGTAGCTGATGGGAACACTGCTATGGGCTGCTGCATGGTGGCGGGGTTTGGGCATGCCGCTGGTGCTCCTTCAGATTGGTGTGGATGCCTGTGCTCGGAATCTGCTGTATCTACGGGTTCCCAGGTTCTTCCCTTTCTCTCTGATGGCCGGGGAAGGCATACTTTTCTTAATTGATCTAGGCGTTGTCAAATGCTTCAGGTATATATGCCCCATTGTATAGAGTGCATTTTGGATGATTAATCTGGAGCAGATATAACATGTAGATGTTGTTTAACATAAATCAAAGATTGAGATGACAAATATTAAAAATATGAGAAGCTATAAAACTGGCGTGTTGACTGGTTTGTTTTGCAGGTCCCCTTGCTGATTTTATAGTGAGCTAGCATTCTGGATCTTTGGGTAAGATAACTTGTCCAGTGCTTTTTGGCATACCTATGTACAAACCTTTCTTTTTGTTCTCACGTTGCTTAATTTCTCATTCATGGACGGGGGAGGATCCTCACCGGAGTCTCTCAAGGAGGGGATGGGCACCCAAAGGGGTTGACTTTGATGTGGCCGCCATGCCGACCAGAAGTTTCCTCTGGATGCACACCGCCTATTTTTTGGACTGGAGATATGTTGTCAGCATTTCAAGCAGGTAACGCTCATCTATTTATATTTCAGAACATGGTCTCCTTATTGACATGATGGGTGTCGAAAAGAAAATTCTTAGAGCCCGTTCGGTTCCTCTCCGCTCCCTCGACTATGCTCCGGAGCGGAGCATACTGCAGCTCATTTTTACGGAGCGGCTCAAAGGGAGCTCCACAGCTCCGCGGATTGGAGCAGAGTGGATAGATTTTGAACAGGGCCTTACCTAGGTTCATACACTGTGCATAAATAGGCCAACACTTTGAAGAAAAAGGGTCCCCCCCTCCCCCCCGCTTTAGATTATAAAGCACTGTCCAACCGATACAACCAGTTTGCGGGGGCCGCAGCACAAACAAGCCCAAAAGAAAAAGGAGAGAAAGAAAAAAAACAAATGCCGACGCCGGCAGCTCAACTAAGCGAAGATGACCGACACCCGCTGCATCCACCAAAGAAGAACCACCGCCCGCCAAGCACTCTGAAGCCTCGCGTACCAAGCAACATCTTCAGGAAGAAATGCGACGACGACGCCGCTGCTGCCCGGACAAGTCCTAGGGTTTCCCCCGGTATGCGGATAGCAATGGGGAAGGGGGTATCACCGACGCCCCTCAGGAGGGTCCGGCAACGCCCACGGGCGCAGCCGCGCCGGTGGCAAACGAGCCGCCAGAGATTTC